>NW_026697093.1:0-64315 GCF_030435755.1 Ochotona princeps | reverse complement strand
AATGCAAAGGCTCTAGACGCAAATATTGGTGTGAGAGCTAATTCAATCAAGGAAACACTGCATGTTGGTGAAGGGCATATTGAAGAAGGATCAGCCGAGTGGTTCTTGTGGGAGAACAACTCCATTTGGCTCACTAACTTCACACACCATCAGGCTTCCAAGTAGCTCTCAAGGAAACTCAGTTTTCACACTCTATGCTTAGTGCCCTTTGAGTGCATTATCTAGGAATGAACCTAGTAGAGCATCCCACACAAACGAATTCTCCACATGCGGGTTTCACATGCCACCAACTCCACATTCACAGGCAACTTCAGCGCCACAGCCGTTTTCAGATAGCCCTCAATGCAAAGGCTCTAGACGCAAATATTGGTGTGAGAGCTAATTCAATCAAGGAAACACTGCATGTTGGTGAAGGGCATATTGAAGAAGGATCAGCCGAGTGGTTCTTGTGGGAGAACAACTCCATTTGGCTCACTAGCTTCACACACCATCAGGCTTCCAAGCAGCTCTCAAGGAAACTCAGTTTTCACACTCTATGCTTAGTGCCCTTTCACTGCATTATCTAGGAATGAACCTGGAAGAGCATCCCACACAAACGAATGCTCCACATGCGGGTTTCACATGCCACCAACTCCACATTCACAGGCAACTTCAGCGCCACAGCCGTTTTCAGATAGCCCTCAATGCAAAGGCTCTAGACGCAAATATTGGTGTGAGAGCTAATTCAATCAAGGAAACACTGCATGTTGGTGAAGGGCATATTGAAGAAGGATCAGCCGAGTGGTTCTTGTGGGAGAACAACTCCATTTGGCTCACTAACTTCACACACCATCAGGCTTCCAAGTAGCTCTCAAGGAAACTCAGTTTTCACACTCTATGCTTAGTGCCCTTTGAGTGCATTATCTAGGAATGAACCTAGTAGAGCATCCCACACAAACGAATTCTCCACATGCGGGTTTCACATGCCACCAACTCCACATTCACAGGCAACTTCAGCGCCACAGCCGTTTTCAGATAGCCCTCAATGCAAAGGCTCTAGACGCAAATATTGGTGTGAGAGCTAATTCAATCAAGGAAACACTGCATGTTGGTGAAGGGCATATTGAAGAAGGATCAGCCGAGTGGTTCTTGTGGGAGAACAACTCCATTTGGCTCACTAGCTTCACACACCATCAGGCTTCCAAGCAGCTCTCAAGGAAACTCAGTTTTCACACTCTATGCTTAGTGCCCTTTGAGTGCCTAGGACTGAAATGAACCTAGTAGAGCATCCCACACAAACGAATGCTCCACATGCGGGTTTCACATGCCACCAACTCCACATTCACAGGCAACTTCAGCGCCACAGCCGTTTTCAGATAGCCCTCAATGCAAAGGCTCTAGACGCAAATATTGGTGTGAGAGCTAATTCAATCAAGGAAACACTGCATGTTGGTGAAGGGCATATTGAAGAAGGATCAGCCGAGTGGTTCTTGTGGGAGAACAACTCCATTTGGCTCACTAACTTCACACACCATCAGGCTTCCAAGCAGCTCTCAAGGAAACTCAGTTTTCACACTCTATGCTTAGTGCCCTTTGAGTGCCTAGAACTGAAATGAAGCTTGGTGAGCATCCCACACAAACGAATGCTCCACATGCGGGTTTCACATGCCACCAACTCCACATTCACAGGCAACTTCAGCGCCACAGCCGTTTTCAGATAGCCCTCAATGCAAAGGCTCTAGACACAAATATTGGTGTGAGAGCTAATTCAATCAAGGAAACACTGCATCTTGCTGAAGGGCATATTGAAGAAGGATCAGCCGAGTGGTTCTTGTGGGAGAACAACTCCATTTGGCTCACTAACTTCACACACCATCAGGCTTCCAAGCAGCTCTCAAGGAAACTCAGTTTTCACACTCTATGCTTAGTGCCCTTTGAGTGCATTATCTAGGAAGGAATCTAGTAGAGCATCTCACACAAACGAATGCTCCACATGCGGGTTTCACATGCCACCAACTCCACATTCACAGGCAACTTCAGCGCCACAGCCATTTTCAGATAGCCCTCAATGCAAAGGCTCTAGACGCAAATATTGGTGTGAGACCTAATTCAATCAAGGAACCACTGCATGTTGGTGAAGGACATATTGAAGAAGGATCAGCCGAGTGGTTCTTGTGGGAGAACAACTCCATTTGGCTCACTAACTTCACACACCATCAGGCTTCCAAGCAGCTCTCAAGGAAACTCAGTTTTCACACTCTATGCTTAGTGCCCTTTGAGTGCCTAGGACTGAAATGAAGCTTGGTAGAGCATCCCACAAAAAACGAATGCTCCACATGCGGGTTTCACATGCCACCAACTCCACATTCACAGGCAACTTCAGCGCCACAGCCGTTTTCAGATAGCCCTCAATGCAAAGGCTCTAGACGCAAATATTGGTGTGAGAGCTAATTCAATCAAGGAAACACTGCATCTTGCTGAAGGGCATATTGAAGAAGGATCAGCCGAGTGGTTCTTGTGGGAGAACAACTCCATTTGGCTCACTAACTTCACACACCATCAGGCTTCCAAGCAGCTCTCAAGGAAACTCAGTTTTCACACTCTATGCTTAGTGCCCTTTGAGTGCATTATCTGGGAAGGAATCTAGTAGAGCATCCCACACAAACGAATGCTCCACATGCGGGTTTCACATGCCACCAACTCCACATTCACAGGCAACTTCAGCGCCACAGCCGTTTTCAGATAGCCCTCAATGCAAAGGCTCTAGACGCAAATATTGGTGTGAGAGCTAATTCAATCAAGGAAACACTGCATGTTGGTGAAGGGCATATTGAAGAAGGATCAGCCGAGTGGTTCTTGTGGGATAACAACTCCATTTGGCTCACTAACTTCACACACCATCAGGCTTCCAAGCAGCTCTCAAGGAAACTCAGTTTTCACACTCTATGCTTAGTGCCCTTTGAGTGCATTATCTAGGAATGAATCTAGTAGAGCATCCCACACAAACGAATGCTCCACATGCGGGTTTCACATGCCACCAACTCCACATTCACAGGCAACTTCAGCGCCACAGCCGTTTTCAGATAGCCTTCAATGCAAAGGCTCTAGACGCAAATATTGGTGTGAGACCTAATTCAATCAAGGAACCACTGCATGTTGGTGAAGGGCATATTGAAGAAGGATCAGCCGAGTGGTTCTTGTGGGAGAACAACTCCATTTGGCTCACTAGCTTCACACACCATCAGGCTTCCAAGCAGCTCTCAAGGAAACTCAGTTTTCACACTCTATGCTTAGTGCCCTTTGAGTGCCTAGGACTGAAATGAAGCTTGGTGAGCATCCCACACAAACGAATGCTCCACATGCGGGTTTCACATGCCACCAACTCCACATTCACAGGCAACTTCAGCGAAAAGGGTTTTCAGATAGCCCTCAATGCAAAGGCTCTAGATGCAAATATTGGTGTGAGAGCTAATTCAATCAAGGAAACACTGCATGTTGGTGAAGGGCATATTGAAGAAGGATCAGCCGAGTGGTTCTTGTGGGAGAACAAGTCCCTTTGGCTCACTAACTTCACACACCATCAGGCTTCCAAGCAGCTCTCAAGGAAACTCAGTTTTCACACTCTATGCTTAGTGCCCTTTCACTGCATTATCTAGGAATGAACCTGGTAGAGCATCCCACACAAACCAATGCTCCACATGCGGGTTTCACATGCCACCAACTCCACATTCACAGGCAACTTCAGCGCCACAGCCGTTTTCAGATAGCCCTCAATGCAAAGGCTCTAGACGCAAATATTGGTGTGAGAGCTAATTCAATCAAGGAAACACTGCATCTTGCAGAAGGGCATATTGAAGAAGGATCAGCCGAGTGGTTCTTGTGGGAGAACAACTCCATTTGGCTCACTAACTTCACACACCATCAGGCTTCCAAGCAGCTCTCAAGGAAACTCAGTTTTCACACTCTATGCTTAGTGCCCTTTGAGTGCCTAGGACTGAAATGAAGCTTGGTGAGCATCCCACACAAACGAATGCTCCACATGCGGATTTCACATGCCACCAACTCCACATTCACAGGCAACTTCAGCGCCACAGCCATTTTCATATAGCCCTCAATGCAAAGGCTCTAGACGCAAATATTGGTGTGAGAGCTAATTCAATCAAGGAAACACTGCATGTTGGTGAAGGGCATATTGAAGAAGGATCAGCCGAGTGGTTCTTGTGGGAGAACAACTCCATTTGGCTCACTAACTTCACACACCATCAGGCTTCCAAGCAGCTCTCAAGGAAACTCAGTTTTCACACTCTATGCTTAGTGCCCTTTGAGTGCATTATCTAGGAATGAATCTAGTAGAGCATCCCACACAAACGAATGCTCCACATGCGGGTTTCACATGCCACCAACTCCACATTCACAGGCAACTTCAGCGCCACAGCCATTTTCAGATAGCCCTCAATGCAAAGGCTCTAGACGCAAATATTGGTGTGAGAGCTAATTCAATCAAGGAACCACTGCATGTTGGTGAAGGGCATATTGAAGAAGGATCAGCCGAGTGGTTTTTGTGGGAGAACAACTCCATTTGGCTCACTAACTTCACACACCATTAGGCTTCCAAGCAGCTCTCAAGGAAACTCAGTTTTCACACTCTATGCTTAGTGCCTTTTGAGTGCATTATCTAGGAATGAATCTAGTAGAGCATCCCACACAAACGAATGCTCCACATGCGGGTTTCACATGCCACCAACTCCACATTCACAGGCAACTTCAGCGCCACAGCCGTTTTCAGATAGCCCTCAATGCAAAGGCTCTAGACGCAAATATTGGTGTGAGAGCTAATTCAATCAAGGAAACACAGCATGTTGGTGAAGGGCATATTGAAGAAGGATCAGCCGAGTGGTTCTTGTGGGAGAACAACTCCATTTGGCTCACTAACTTCACACACCGTCAGGCTTCCAAGCAGCTCTCAAGGAAACTCAGTTTTCACACTCTATGCTCAGTGCCCTTTGAGTGCCTAGGACTGAAATGAAGCTTGGTGAGCATCCCACACAAACGAATGCTCCACATGCGGGTTTCACATGCCACCAACTCCACATTCACAGGCAACTTCAGCGAAAAGGCGTTTTCAGATAGCCCTCAATGCAAAGGCTCTAGACGCAAATATTGGTGTGAGAGCTAATTCAATCAAGGAACCACTGCATGTTGCTGAAGGGCATATTGAAGAAGGATCAGCCGAGTGGTTCTTGTGGGAGAACAACTCCATTTGGCTCACTAGCTTCACACACCATTAGGCTTCCAAGCAGCTCTCAAGGAAACTCAGTTTTCACACTCTATGCTTAGTGCCCTTTCACTGCATTATCTAGGAATGAACCTGGTAGAGCATCCCACACAAACGAATGCTCCACATGCGGGCTTCACATGCCACCAACTCCACATTCACAGGCAACTTCAGCGCCACAGCCGTTTTCAGATAGCCCTCAATGCAAAGGCTCTAGACGCAAATATTGGTGTGAGAGCTAATTCAATCAAGGAACCACTGCATGTTGGTGAAGGGCATATTGAAGAAGGATCAGCCGAGTGGTTCTTGTGGGAGAACAACTCCATTTGGCTCACTAACTTCACACACCATCAGGCTTCCAAGCAGCTCTCAAGGAAACTCAGTTTTCACACTCTATGCTTAGTGCCCTTTGAGTGCATTATCTAGGAATGAATCTAGTAGAGCATCCCACACAAACGAATGCTCCACATGCGGGTTTCACATGCCACCAACTCCACATTCACAGGCAACTTCAGCGCCACAGCCGTTTTCAGATAGCCCTCAATGCAAAGGCTCTAGACGCAAATATTGGTGTGAGACCTAATTCAATCAAGGAAACACTGCATGTTGGTGAAGGGCATATTGAAGAAGGATCAGCCGAGTGGTTCTTGTGGGAGAACAACTCCATTTGGCTCACTAACTTCACACACCATCAGGCTTCCAAGCAGCTCTCAAGGAAACTCAGTTTTCACACTCTATGCTTAGTGCCCTTTCACTGCATTATCTAGGAATGAACCTGGTAGAGCATCCCACACAAACGAATGCTCCACATGCGGGTTTCACATGCCACCAACTCCACATTCACAGGCAACTTCAGCGCCACAGCCGTTTTCAGATAGCCCTCAATGCAAAGGCTCTAGACGCAAATATTGGTGTGAGAGCTAATTCAATCAAGGAAACACTGCATGTTGGTGAAGGACATATTGAAGAAGGATCAGCCGAGTGGTTCTTGTGGGAGAACAACTCCATTTGGCTCACTAACTTCACAAACCATCAGGCTTCCAAACAGCTCTCTTAGGAAACTCAGCTTTCACACTCTATGCTTAGTGCCCTTTGAATGCCTAGGACTGAAATGAACCTTGGTGAGCATCCCACACAAACCAATGCTCCACATGCGGGTTTCACATGCCACCAACTCCACATTCTCAGGCAACTTCAGTGCCACAGCCGTTTTCAGATAGCCCTCAATGCAAAGGCTCTAGACGCAAATATTGGTGTGAGAGCTAATTCAATCAAGGAACCACTGCATGTTGCTGAAGGGCATATTGAAGAAGGATCAGCCGAGTGGTTCTTGTGGGAGAACAACTCCATTTGGCTCACTAACTTCACACACCATCAGGCTTCCAAGCAGCTCTCAAGGAAACTCAGTTTTCACACTCTATGCTTAGTGCCCTTTGAGTGCCTAGGACTGAAATGAAGCTTGGTGAGCATCCCACACAAAAGAATGCTCCACATGCGGGTTTCACATGCCACCAACTCCACATTCACAGGCAACTTCAGCGCCACAGCCATTTTCAGATAGCCCTCAATGTAAAGGCTCTAGACGCAAATATTGGTGTGAGAGCTAATTCAATCAAGGAAACACTGCATGTTGGTGAAGGGCATATTGAAGAAGGATCAGCTGAGTGGGGTTCTTGTGGGAGAACAACTCCATTTGGCTCACTAACTTCACACCCCATCAGGCTTCCAAGCAGCTCTCATGGAAACTCAGTTTTCACACTCTATGCTTAGTGCCCTTTGAGTGCATTATCTAGGAAGGAATCTAGTAGAGCATCCCACACAAACGAATGCTCCACATGCGGGTTTCACATGCCACCAACTCCACATTCACAGGCAACTTCAGCGCCACAGCCGTTTTCAGATAGCCCTCAATGCAAAGGCTCTAGACGCAAATATTGGTGTGAGAGCTAATTCAATCAAGGAACCACTGCATGTTGCTGAAGGGCATATTGAAGAAGGATCAGCCGAGTGGTTCTTGTGGGAGAACAACTCCATTTGGCTCACTAACTTCACACACCATTAGGCTTCTAAGCAGCTCTCAAGGAAACTCAGTTTTCACACTCTATGCTTAGTGCCTTTTGAGTGCATTATCTAGGAATGAATCTAGTAGAGCATCCCACACAAACGAATGCTCCACATGCGGGTTTCACATGCCACCAACTCCACATTCACAGGCAACTTCAGTGCCACAGCCATTTTCAGATAGCCCTCAATGCAAAGGATCTAGACGCAAATATTGGTGTGAGAGCTAATTCAATCAAGGAAACACTGCATGTTGGTGAAGGGCATATTGAAGAAGGATCAGCCGAGTGGTTCTTGTGGGAGAACAACTCCATTTGGCTCACTAACTTCACACACCATCAGGCTTCCAAGCAGCTCTCAAGGAAACTCAGTTTTCACACTCTATGCTTAGTGCCTTTTGAGTGCATTATCTAGGAATGAATCTAGTAGAGCATCCCACACAAACGAATGCTCCACATGCGGGTTTCACATGCCACCAACTCCACATTCACAGGCAACTTCAGTGCCACAGCCATTTTCAGATAGCCCTCAATGCAAAGGGCTCTAGACGCAAATATTGGTGTAAGAGCTAATTCAATCAAGGAAACACTGCATGTTGGTGAAGGGCATATTGAAGAAGGATCAGCCGAGTGGTTCTTGTGGGAGAACAACTCCATTTGGCTCACTAACTTCACACACCATCAGGCTTCCAAGCAGCTCTCAAGGAAACTCAGTTTTCACACTGTATGCTTAGTGCCCTTTGAGTGCCTAGGACTGAAATGAAGCTTGGTGAGCATCCCACACAAACGAATGCTCCACATGCGGGTTTCACATTCCACCAACTCCACATTCACAGGCAACTTCAGCGCCACAGCCGTTTTCAGATAGCCCTCCATGCAAAGGCTCTAGACGCAAATATTGGTGTGAGAGCTAATTCAATCAAGGAAACACTGCATGTTGGTGAAGGGCATATTGAAGAAGGATCAGCCGAGTGGTTCTTGTGGGAGAACAAGTCCCTTTGGCTCACTAACTTCACACACCATCAGGCTTCCAAGGCAGCTCTCAAGGAAACTCAGTTTTCATACTCTATGCTTAGTGCCCTTTCTCACTGCATTATCTAGGAATGAACCTGGTAGAGCATCCCACACAAACGAATGCTCCACATGCGGGTTTCACATGCCACCAAACTCCACATTCACAGGCAACTTCAGCGCCACAGCCATTTTCAGATAGCCCTCAATGCAAAGGCTCTAGACGCAAATATTGGTGTGAGAGCTAATTCAATCAAGCAAACACTGCATGTTGGTGAAAGGCATATTGAAGAAGGATCAGCCTAGTGGTTCTTGTGGGAGAACAACTCCATTTGGCTCACTAACTTCACACACCATCAGGCTTCCAAGCAGCTCTCAAGAAAACTCAGTTTTCCACACTCTATGCTTAGTGCCCTTTGAGTGCATTATCTAGGAATGAACCTGGTAGAGCATCCCACACAAACCAATGCTCCACATGCGGGCTTCACATGCCACCAACTCCACATTCACAGGCAACTTCAGTGCCACAGCCGTTTTCAGATAGCCCTCAATGCAAAGGCTCTAGACGCAAATATTGGTGTGAGAGCTAATTCAATCAAGGAAACACTGCATGTTGGTGAAGGGCATATTGAAGAAGGATCAGCCCGAGTGGTTCTTGTGGGAGAACAACTCCATTTGGCTCCACTAACTTCACACATCATCAGGCTTACAAGCAGCTCTCAAGGAAACTCAGTTTTCAACACTCTATGCTTAGTGCCCTTTGAGTGCATTATCTAGGGATGAATCTAGTAGAGCATCCCACACAAACGAATGCTCCACATGCGGGTTTCACATGCCACCAACTCCACATTCACAGGCAACTTCAGCGCCACAGCCGTTTTCAGATAGCCCTCAATGCAAAGGCTCTAGACGCAAATATTGGTGTGAGAGCTAATTCAATCAAGGAAACACTGCATGTTGGTGAAGGGCATATTGAAGAAGGATCAGCCGAGTGGTTTCTTGTGGGGAGAACAACTCCATTTGGCTCACTAACTTCACACACCATCAGGCTTCCAAGCAGCTCTTAACGAAACTCAGTTTTCACACTCTATGCTTAGTGCCCTTTGTGTGCATTATCTAGGAATGAACCTGGTAGAGCATCCCACACAAACGAATGCTCCACATGCGGGTTTCACATGCCACCAACTCCACATTCACAGGCAACTTCAGCGCCACAGCCGTTTTCAGATAGCCCTCAATGCAAAGGCTCTAGACGCAAATATTGGTGTGAGAGCTAATTCAATCAAGGAAACACTGCATGTTGGTGAAGGGCATATTGAAGAAGGATCAGCCGAGTGGTTTCTTGTGGGAGAACAACTCCATTTGGCTCACTAACTTCACACACCATCAGGCTTCCAAGCAGCTCTCAAGGAATCTCAGTTTTCACACTCTATGGCTTAGTGCCCTTTCACTGCATTATCTAGGAATGAACCTGGTAGAACATCCCACACAAACCAATGCTCCACATGCGGGCTTCACATGCCACCAACTCCACATTCACAGGAAACATCAGCGCCACAGCCGTTTTCAGATAGCCCCTCAATGCAAAGGCTCTAGACGCAAATTATTGGTGTGAGAGCTAATTCAATCAAGGAAACACTGCATGTTGGTGAAGGGCATATTGAAGAAGGATCAGCCGAGTGGTTCTTGTGGGAGAACAACTCCATTTGGCTCACTAACTTCACACACCATCAGGCCTTCCAAGCAGCTCTCAAGGAAACTCAGTTTTCACACTCTATGCTTAGTGCCCTTTGAGTGCATTATCTAGGAATGAATCTAGTAGAGCATCCCACACAAACGAATGCTCCACATGCGGGTTTCACATGCCACCAACTCCACATTCACAGGCAACTTCAGCGCCACAGCCGTTTTCAGATAGCCCTCAATGCAAAGGCTCTAGACGCAAATATTGGTGTGAGAGCTAATTCAATCAAGGAAACACTGCATGTTGGGTGAAGGGCATATTGAAGAAGGATCAGCCGAGTGGTTCTTGTGGGAGAACAACTCCATTTGGCTCACTAACTTCACACACCATCAGGCTTCCAAGCAGCTCTCAAGGAAACTCAGTTTTCACACTCTATGCTTAGTGCCTTTTGAGTGCATTATCTAGGAATGAATCTAGTAGAGCATCCCACACAAACGAATGCTCCACATGCGGGTTTCACATGCCACCAACTCCACATTCACAGGCAACTTCAGTGCCACAGCCATTTTCAGATAGCCCTCAATGCAAAGGCTCTAGACGCAAATATTGGGTGTGAGAGCTAATTCAATCAAGGGAAACACTGCATGTTGGTGAAGGGCATATTGAAGAAGGATCAGCCGAGTGGTTCTTGTGGGAGAACAACTCCATTTGGCTCACTAACCTTCACACACCATCAGGCTTCCCAAGCAGCTCTCAAGGAAACTCAGTTTTTCACATCTCTATGCTTAGTGCCTTTTGAGTGCATTATCTAGGAATGAATCTAGTAGAGCATCCCACACAAACGAATGCTCCACATGCGGGTTTCACATGCCCCACCAACTCCACATTCACAGGCAACTTCAGTGCCACAGCCATTTTCAGATAGCCCTCAATGCAAAGGCTCTAGACGCAAATATTGGTGTAAGAGCTAATTCAATCAAGGAAACACTGCATGTTGGTGAAGGGCATATTGAAGAAGGATCAGCCGAGTGGTTCTTGTGGGAGAAACAACTCCATTTTTCTCACTAACTTCACACACCATCAGGCTTCCAAGCAGCTCTCAAGGAAACTCAGTTTTCACACTGTATGCTTAGTGCCCTTTGAGTGCCTAGGACTGAAATGAAGCTTGGTGAGCATCCCACACAAACGAATGCTCCACATGCGGGTTTCACATTCCACCAACTCCACATTCACAGGCAACTTCAGCGCCACAGCCGTTTTCAGATAGCCCTCCATGCAAAGGCTCTAGACGCAAATATTGGTGTGAGAGCTAATTCAATCAAGGAAACACTGCATGTTGGTGAAGGGCATATTGAAGAAGGATCAGCCGAGTGGTTCTTGTGGAGAACAAGTCCCTTTGGCTCACTAACTTCACACACCATCAGGCTTCCAAGCAGCTCTCAAGGAAACTCAGTTTTCATACTCTATGCTTAGTGCCCCTTTCACTGCATTATCTAGGAATGAACCTGGTAGAGCATCCCACACAAACGAATGCTCCACATGCGGGTTTCACATGCCACCAACTCCACATTCACAGGCAACTTCAGCGCCACAGCCATTTTCAGATAGCCCTCAATGCAAAGGCTCTAGACGCAAATATTGGTGTGAGAGCTCAATTCAATCAAGCAAACACTGCATGTTGGTGAAAGGCATATTGAAGAAGGATCAGCCTAGTGGTTCTTGTGGGAGAACAACTCCATTTGGCTCACTAACTTCAACACACCATCAGGCTTCCAAGCAGCTCTCAAGAAAACTCAGTTTTCACACTCTATGCTTAGTGCCCTTTGAGTGCATTATCTAGGAATGAACCTGGTAGAGCATCCCACACAAACCAATGCTCCACATGCGGGCTTCACATGCCACCAACTCCACATTCACAGGAAACTTCAGCCCCACAGCCGTTTTCAGATAGCCCTCAAATGCAAAGGCTCTAGACGCAAATATTGGTGTGAGAGCTAATTCAATCAAGGAAACACTGCATGTTGGTGAAGGGCATATTGAAGAAGGATCAGCCGAGTGGTTCTTGTGGGAGAACAACTCCATTTGGCTCACTAACTTCACACATCATCAGGCTTCCAAGCAGCTCTCAAGGAAACTCAGTTTTCACACTCTATGCTTAGTGCCCTTTGAGTGCATTATCTAGGGATGAATCTAGTAGAGCATCCCACACAAAACGAATGCTCCACATGCGGGTTTCACATGCCACCCAACTCCACATTCACAGGCAACTTCAGCGCCACAGCCGTTTTCAGATAGCCCTCAATGCAAAGGCTCTAGACGCAAATATTGGTGTGAGAGCTAATTCAATCAAGGAAACACTGCATGTTGGTGAAGGGCATATTGAAGAAGGATCAGCCGAGTGGTTCTTGTGGGAGAACAACTCCATTTGGCTCACTAACTTCACACACCATCAGGCTTCCAAGCAGCTCTTAACGAAACTCAGTTTTCACACTCTATGCTTAGTGCCCTTTGTGTGCATTATCTAGGAATGAACCTGGTAGAGCATCCCACACAAACGAATGCTCCACATGCGGGTTTCACATGCCACCAACTCCACATTCACAGGCAAATTCAGCGCCACAGCCGTTTTCAGATAGCCCTCAATGCAAAGGCTCTAGACGCAAATATTGGTGTGAGAGCTAATTCAATCAAGGAAACACTGCATGTTGGTGATGGGCATATTGAAGAAGGATCAGCCGAGTGGTTCTTCTGGGAGAACAACTCCATTTGGCTCACTAACTTCACACAACCATCAGGCTTCCAAGCAGCTCTCAAGGAAACTCAGTTTTCACACTCTATGCTTAGTGCCCTTTGAGTGCATTATCTAGGAATGAATCTAGTAGGAGCATCCCACACAAACGAATGCTCCACATGCGGGTTTCACATGCCACCAACTCCACATTCACAGGCAACTTCAGCGCCACAGCCGTTTTCAGATAGCCCTCAATGCAAAGGCTCTAGACGCAAATATTGGTGTGAGAGCTAATTCAATCAAGGAAACACTGCCATGTTGGTGAAGGGCATATTGAAGAAGGATCAGCCGAGTGGTTCTTGTGGGAGAACAACTCCATTTGGCTCACTAACTTCACACACCATCAGGCTTCCAAGCAGCTCTCAAGAAAACTCAGTTTTCACACTCTATGCTTAGTGCCCTTTGAGTGCATTATCTAGGAATGAACCTGGTAGAGCATCCCACACAAACCAATGCTCCACATGCGGGCTTCACATGCCACAACTCCACATTCACAGGCAACTTCAGTGCCACAGCCGTTTTCAGATAGCCCTCAATGCAAAGGCTCTAGACGCAAATATTGGTGTGAGAGCTAATTCAATCAAGGACAACACTGCATGTTGGTGAAGGGCATATTGAAGAAGGATCAGCCGAGTGGTTCTTGTGGGAGAACAACTCCATTTGGCTCACTAACTTCACAACATCATCAGGCTTCCAAGCAGCTCTCAAGGAACTCAGTTTTCACACTCTATGCTTAGTGCCCTTTGAGTGCATTATCTAGGGATGAATCTAGTAGAGCATCCCACACAAACGAATGCTCCACATGCGGGTTTCACATGCCACCAACTCCACATTCACAGGCAACTTCAGCGCCACAGCCGTTTTCAGATAGCCCTCAATGCAAAGGCTCTAGACGCAAATATTGGTGTGAGAGCTAATTCAATCAAGGAAACACTGCATGTTGGTTGAAGGGCATATTGAAGAAGGATCAGCCGAGTGGTTCTTGTGGGAGAACAACTCCATTTTGGCTCACTAACTTCACACACCATCAGGCTTCCAAGCAGCTCTTAACGAAACTCAGTTTTCACACTGTATGCTTAGTGCCCTTTGTGTGCATTATCTAGGAATGAACCTGGTAGAGCATCCACACAACGAATGCTCCACATGCGGGTTTCACATGCCACCAACTCCACATTCACAGGCAACTTCAGCGCCACAGCCATTTTCAGATAGCCCTCAATGCAAAGGCTCTAGACGCAAATATTGGTGTGAGAGCTAATTCAATCAAAGGAAACACTGCATGTTGGTGAAGGGCATATTGAAGAGGATCAGCCGAGTGGTTCTTCTGGGAGAACAACTCCATTTTGGCTCACTAACTTCACACACCATCAGGCTTCCAAGCAGCTCTCAAGGAATCTCAGTTTTCACACTCTATGCTTAGTGCCCTTTCACTGCATTATCTAGGAATGAACCTGGTAGAACATCCCACACAAACCATTGCTCCACATGCGGGCTTCACATGCCACCAACTCCACATTCACAGGAAACATCAGCGCCACAGCCGTTTTCAGATAGCCCTCAATGCAAAGGCTCTAGACGCAAATATTGGTGTGAGAGCTAATTCAATCAAGGAAACACTGCATGTTGGTGAAGGGCATATTGAAGAAGGATCAGCCGAGTGGTTCTTGTGGAGAGAACAACTCCATTTGGCTCACTAACTTCACACACCATCCAGGCTTCCAAGCAGCTCTCAAGGAAACTCAGTTTTCACACTCTATGCTTAGTGCCCTTTGAGTGCATTATCTAGGAATGAATCTAGTAGAGCATCCCACACAAACGAATGCTCCACATGCGGGTTTCACATGCCACCAACTCCACATTCACAGGCAACTTCAGCGCCACAGCCGTTTTCAGATAGCCCTCAATGCAAAGGCTCTAGACGCAAATATTGGTGTGAGAGCTAATTCAATCAAGGAAACACTGCATGTTGGTGAAGGGCATATTGAAGAAGGATCAGCCGAGTGGTTCTTGTGGGAGAACAACTCCATTTGGCTCACTAACTTCACACACCATCAGGCTTCCAAGCAGCTCTCAAGGAAACTCAGTTTTCACACTCTATGCTTAGTGCCCTTTGAGTGCCTAGGACTGAAATGAAGCTTGGTGAGCATCCCACACAAACGAATGCTCCACATGCGGGTTTCACATGCCACCAACTCCACATTCACAGGCAATTTCAGCGCCACAGCCGTTTTCAGATAGCCCTCAATGCAAAGGCTCTAGACGCAAATATTGGTGTGAGAGCTAATTCAATCAAGGAAACACTGCATGTTGGTGAAGGGCATATTGAAGAAGGATCAGCCGAGTGGTTCTTGTGGGAGAACAACTCCATTTGGCTCACTAACTTCACACACCATCAGGCTTCCAAGCAGCTCTCAAGGAAACTCAGTTTTCACACTCTATGCTTAGTGCCTTTTGAGTGCATTATCTAGGAATGAATCTAGTAGAGCATCCCACACAAACGAATGCTCCACATGCGGGTTTCACATGCCACCAACTCCACATTCACAGGCAACTTCAGCGCCACAGCCGTATTCAGATAGCCCTCAATGCAAAGGCTCTAGACGCAAATATTGGTGTGAGAGCTAATTCAATCAAGGAAACACTGCATGTTGGTGAAGGGCATATTGAAGAAGGATCAGCCAAGGGGTTCTTGTGGGAGAACAACTCCATTTGGCTCACTAACTTCACACACCATCAGGCTTCCAAGCAGCTCTCAAGGAAACTCAGTTTTCACACTCTATGCTTAGTGTCCTTTGAGTGCCTAGGACTGAAATGAAGCTTGGTGAGCATCCCACACAAACGAATGCTCCACATGCGGGTTTCACATGCCACCAACTCCACATTCACAGGCAACTTCAGCGCCACAGCCATTTTCAGATAGCCCTCAATGCAAAGGCTCTAGACGCAAATATTGGTGTGAGAGCTAATTCAATCAAGGAAACACTGCATGTTGCTGAAGGGCATATTGAAGAAGGATCAGCCGAGTGGTTCTTGTGGGAGAACAACTCCATTTGGCTCACTAACTTCACACACCATCAGGCTTCCAAGCAGCTCTCAAGGAAACTCAGTTTTCACACTCTATGCTTAGTGCCCTTTGAGTGCATTATCTAGGAATGAATCTAGTAGAGCATCCCACACAAACGAATGCTCCACATGCGGGTTTCACATGCCACCAACTCCACATTCACAGGCAACTTCAGCGCCACAGCCGTTTTCAGATAGCCCTCAATGCAAAGGCTCTAGACGCAAATATTGGTGTGAGAGCTAATTCAATCAAGGAAACACTGCATGTTGGTGAAGGGCATATTGAAGAAGGATCAGCCGAGTGGTTCTTGTGGGAGAACAACTCCATTTGGCTCACTAACTTCACACACCATCAGGCTTCCAAGCAGCTCTCAAGGAAACTCAGTTTTCACACTCTATGCTTAGTGCCCTTTGAGTGCCTAGGACTGAAATGAAGCTTGGTGAGCATCCCACACAAACGAATGCTCCACATGCGGGTTTCACATGCCACCAACTCCACATTCACAGGCAACTTCAGCGAAAAGGCGTTTTCAGATAGCCCTCAATGCAAAGGCTCTAGACGCAAATATTGGTGTGAGAGCTAATTCAATCAAGGAAACACTGCATGTTGGTGAAGGGCATATTGAAGAAGGATCAGCCGAGTGGTTCTTGTGGGAGAACAACTCCATTTGGCTCACTAACTTCACACACCATCAGGCTTCCAAGCAGCTCTCAAGAAAACTCAGTTTTCACACTCTATGCTTAGTGCCCTTTGAGTGCATTATCTAGGAATGAACCTGGTAGAGCATCCCACACAAACCAATGCTCCACATGCGGGCTTCACATGCCACCAACTCCACATTCACAGGCAACTTCAGTGCCACAGCCGTTTTCAGATAGCCCTCAATGCAAAGGCTCTAGACGCAAATATTGGTGTGAGAGCTAATTCAATCAAGGAAACACTGCATGTTGGTGAAGGGCATATTGAAGAAGGATCAGCCGAGTGGTTCTTGTGGGAGAACAACTCCATTTGGCTCACTAACTTCACACATCATCAGGCTTCCAAGCAGCTCTCAAGGAAACTCAGTTTTCACACTCTATGCTTAGTGCCCTTTGAGTGCATTATCTAGGGATGAATCTAGTAGAGCATCCCACACAAACGAATGCTCCACATGCGGGTTTCACATGCCACCAACTCCACATTCACAGGCAACTTCAGCGCCACAGCCGTTTTCAGATAGCCCTCAATGCAAAGGCTCTAGACGCAAATATTGGTGTGAGAGCTAATTCAATCAAGGAAACACTGCATGTTGGTGAAGGGCATATTGAAGAAGGATCAGCCGAGTGGTTCTTGTGGGAGAACAACTCCATTTGGCTCACTAACTTCACACACCATCAGGCTTCCAAGCAGCTCTTAACGAAACTCAGTTTTCACACTCTATGCTTAGTGCCCTTTGTGTGCATTATCTAGGAATGAACCTGGTAGAGCATCCCACACAAACGAATGCTCCACATGCGGGTTTCACATGCCACCAACTCCACATTCACAGGCAACTTCAGCGCCACAGCCGTTTTCAGATAGCCCTCAATGCAAAGGCTCTAGACGCAAATATTGGTGTGAGAGCTAATTCAATCAAGGAAACACTGCATGTTGGTGAAGGGCATATTGAAGAAGGATCAGCCGAGTGGTTCTTGTGGGAGAACAACTCCATTTGGCTCACTAACTTCACACACCATCAGGCTTCCAAGCAGCTCTCAAGGAAACTCAGTTTTCACACTCTATGCTTAGTGCCCTTTGAGTGCCTAGGACTGAAATGAAGCTTGGTGAGCATCCCACACAAACGAATGCTCCACATGCGGGTTTCACATGCCACCAACTCCACATTCACAGGCAATTTCAGCGCCACAGCCGTTTTCAGATAGCCCTCAATGCAAAGGCTCTAGACGCAAATATTGGTGTGAGAGCTAATTCAATCAAGGAAACACTGCATGTTGGTGAAGGGCATATTGAAGAAGGATCAGCCGAGTGGTTCTTGTGGGAGAACAACTCCATTTGGCTCACTAACTTCACACACCATCAGGCTTCCAAGCAGCTCTCAAGGAAACTCAGTTTTCACACTCTATGCTTAGTGCCTTTTGAGTGCATTATCTAGGAATGAATCTAGTAGAGCATCCCACACAAACGAATGCTCCACATGCGGGTTTCACATGCCACCAACTCCACATTCACAGGCAACTTCAGCGCCACAGCCGTATTCAGATAGCCCTCAATGCAAAGGCTCTAGACGCAAATATTGGTGTGAGAGCTAATTCAATCAAGGAAACACTGCATGTTGGTGAAGGGCATATTGAAGAAGGATCAGCCAAGGGGTTCTTGTGGGAGAACAACTCCATTTGGCTCACTAACTTCACACACCATCAGGCTTCCAAGCAGCTCTCAAGGAAACTCAGTTTTCACACTCTATGCTTAGTGTCCTTTGAGTGCCTAGGACTGAAATGAAGCTTGGTGAGCATCCCACACAAACGAATGCTCCACATGCGGGTTTCACATGCCACCAACTCCACATTCACAGGCAACTTCAGCGCCACAGCCATTTTCAGATAGCCCTCAATGCAAAGGCTCTAGACGCAAATATTGGTGTGAGAGCTAATTCAATCAAGGAAACACTGCATGTTGCTGAAGGGCATATTGAAGAAGGATCAGCCGAGTGGTTCTTGTGGGAGAACAACTCCATTTGGCTCACTAACTTCACACACCATCAGGCTTCCAAGCAGCTCTCAAGGAAACTCAGTTTTCACACTCTATGCTTAGTGCCCTTTGAGTGCATTATCTAGGAATGAATCTAGTAGAGCATCCCACACAAACGAATGCTCCACATGCGGGTTTCACATGCCACCAACTCCACATTCACAGGCAACTTCAGCGCCACAGCCGTTTTCAGATAGCCCTCAATGCAAAGGCTCTAGACGCAAATATTGGTGTGAGAGCTAATTCAATCAAGGAACCACTGCATGTTGGTGAAGGGCATATTGAAGAAGGATCAGCCGAGTGGTTCTTGTGGGAGAACAACTCCATTTGGCTCACTAACTTCACACACCATCAGGCTTCCAAGCAGCTCTCAAGGAAACTCAGTTTTCACACTCTATGCTTAGTGCCCTTTGAGTGCCTAGGACTGAAATGAAGCTTGGTGAGCATCCCACACAAACGAATGCTCCACATGCGGGTTTCACATGCCACCAACTCCACATTCACAGGCAACTTCAGCGAAAAGGCGTTTTCAGATAGCCCTCAATGCAAAGGCTCTAGACGCAAATATTGGTGTGAGAGCTAATTCAATCAAGGAAACACTGCATGTTGGTGAAGGGCATATTGAAGAAGGATCAGCCGAGTGGTTCTTGTGGGAGAACAACTCCATTTGGCTCACTAACTTCACACACCATCAGGCTTCCAAGCAGCTCTCAAGAAAACTCAGTTTTCACACTCTATGCTTAGTGCCCTTTGAGTGCATTATCTAGGAATGAACCTGGTAGAGCATCCCACACAAACCAATGCTCCACATGCGGGCTTCACATGCCACCAACTCCACATTCACAGGCAACTTCAGTGCCACAGCCGTTTTCAGATAGCCCTCAATGCAAAGGCTCTAGACGCAAATATTGGTGTGAGAGCTAATTCAATCAAGGAAACACTGCATGTTGGTGAAGGGCATATTGAAGAAGGATCAGCCGAGTGGTTCTTGTGGGAGAACAACTCCATTTGGCTCACTAACTTCACACATCATCAGGCTTCCAAGCAGCTCTCAAGGAAACTCAGTTTTCACACTCTATGCTTAGTGCCCTTTGAGTGCATTATCTAGGGATGAATCTAGTAGAGCATCCCACACAAACGAATGCTCCACATGCGGGTTTCACATGCCACCAACTCCACATTCACAGGCAACTTCAGCGCCACAGCCGTTTTCAGATAGCCCTCAATGCAAAGGCTCTAGACGCAAATATTGGTGTGAGAGCTAATTCAATCAAGGAAACACTGCATGTTGGTGAAGGGCATATTGAAGAAGGATCAGCCGAGTGGTTCTTCTGGGAGAACAACTCCATTTGGCTCACTAACTTCACACACCATCAGGCTTCCAAGCAGCTCTCAAGGAATCTCAGTTTTCACACTCTATGCTTAGTGCCCTTTCACTGCATTATCTAGGAATGAACCTGGTAGAACATCCCACACAAACCAATGCTCCACATGCGGGCTTCACATGCCACCAACTCCACATTCACAGGAAACATCAGCGCCACAGCCGTTTTCAGATAGCCCTCAATGCAAAGGCTCTAGACGCAAATATTGGTGTGAGAGCTAATTCAATCAAGGAAACACTGCATGTTGGTGAAGGGCATATTGAAGAAGGATCAGCCGAGTGGTTCTTGTGGGAGAACAACTCCATTTGGCTCACTAACTTCACACACCATCAGGCTTCCAAGCAGCTCTCAAGGAAACTCAGTTTTCACACTCTATGCTTAGTGCCCTTTGAGTGCATTATCTAGGAATGAATCTAGTAGAGCATCCCACACAAACGAATGCTCCACATGCGGGTTTCACATGCCACCAACTCCACATTCACAGGCAACTTCAGCGCCACAGCCGTTTTCAGATAGCCCTCAATGCAAAGGCTCTAGACGCAAATATTGGTGTGAGAGCTAATTCAATCAAGGAAACACTGCATGTTGGTGAAGGGCATATTGAAGAAGGATCAGCCGAGTGGTTCTTGTGGGAGAACAACTCCATTTGGCTCACTAACTTCACACACCATCAGGCTTCCAAGCAGCTCTCAAGGAAACTCAGTTTTCACACTCTATGCTTAGTGCCCTTTGAGTGCCTAGGACTGAAATGAAGCTTGGTGAGCATCCCACACAAACGAATGCTCCACATGCGGGTTTCACATGCCACCAACTCCACATTCACAGGCAATTTCAGCGCCACAGCCGTTTTCAGATAGCCCTCAATGCAAAGGCTCTAGACGCAAATATTGGTGTGAGAGCTAATTCAATCAAGGAAACACTGCATGTTGGTGAAGGGCATATTGAAGAAGGATCAGCCGAGTGGTTCTTGTGGGAGAACAACTCCATTTGGCTCACTAACTTCACACACCATCAGGCTTCCAAGCAGCTCTCAAGGAAACTCAGTTTTCACACTCTATGCTTAGTGCCTTTTGAGTGCATTATCTAGGAATGAATCTAGTAGAGCATCCCACACAAACGAATGCTCCACATGCGGGTTTCACATGCCACCAACTCCACATTCACAGGCAACTTCAGCGCCACAGCCGTATTCAGATAGCCCTCAATGCAAAGGCTCTAGACGCAAATATTGGTGTGAGAGCTAATTCAATCAAGGAAACACTGCATGTTGGTGAAGGGCATATTGAAGAAGGATCAGCCAAGGGGTTCTTGTGGGAGAACAACTCCATTTGGCTCACTAACTTCACACACCATCAGGCTTCCAAGCAGCTCTCAAGGAAACTCAGTTTTCACACTCTATGCTTAGTGTCCTTTGAGTGCCTAGGACTGAAATGAAGCTTGGTGAGCATCCCACACAAACGAATGCTCCACATGCGGGTTTCACATGCCACCAACTCCACATTCACAGGCAACTTCAGCGCCACAGCCATTTTCAGATAGCCCTCAATGCAAAGGCTCTAGACGCAAATATTGGTGTGAGAGCTAATTCAATCAAGGAAACACTGCATGTTGCTGAAGGGCATATTGAAGAAGGATCAGCCGAGTGGTTCTTGTGGGAGAACAACTCCATTTGGCTCACTAACTTCACACACCATCAGGCTTCCAAGCAGCTCTCAAGGAAACTCAGTTTTCACACTCTATGCTTAGTGCCCTTTGAGTGCATTATCTAGGAATGAATCTAGTAGAGCATCCCACACAAACGAATGCTCCACATGCGGGTTTCACATGCCACCAACTCCACATTCACAGGCAACTTCAGCGCCACAGCCGTTTTCAGATAGCCCTCAATGCAAAGGCTCTAGACGCAAATATTGGTGTGAGAGCTAATTCAATCAAGGAAACACTGCATGTTGGTGAAGGGCATATTGAAGAAGGATCAGCCGAGTGGTTCTTGTGGGAGAACAACTCCATTTGGCTCACTAACTTCACACACCATCAGGCTTCCAAGCAGCTCTCAAGGAAACTCAGTTTTCACACTCTATGCTTAGTGCCCTTTGAGTGCCTAGGACTGAAATGAAGCTTGGTGAGCATCCCACACAAACGAATGCTCCACATGCGGGTTTCACATGCCACCAACTCCACATTCACAGGCAACTTCAGCGAAAAGGCGTTTTCAGATAGCCCTCAATGCAAAGGCTCTAGACGCAAATATTGGTGTGAGAGCTAATTCAATCAAGGAAACACTGCATGTTGGTGAAGGGCATATTGAAGAAGGATCAGCCGAGTGGTTCTTGTGGGAGAACAACTCCATTTGGCTCACTAACTTCACACACCATCCGGCTTCCAAGCAGCTCTCAAGGAAACTCAGTTTTCACACTCTATGCTTAGTGCCTTTTGAGTGCATTATCTAGGAATGAATCTAGTAGAGCATCCCACACAAACGAATGCTCCACATGCGGGTTTCACATGCCACCAACTCCACATTCACAGGCAACTTCAGCGCCACAGCCGTTTTCAGATAGCCCTCAATGCAAAGGCTCTAGACGCAAATATTGGTGTGAGAGCTAATTCAATCAAGGAAACACTGCATGTTGGTGAAGGGCATATTGAAGAAGGATCAGCCAAGTGGTTCTTGTGGGAGAACAACTCCATTTGGCTCACTAACTTCACACACCATCAGGCTTCCAAGCAGCTCTCAAGGAAACTCAGTTTTCACACTCTATGCTTAGTGTCCTTTGAGTGCCTAGGACTGAAATGAATCTTGGTGAGCATCCCACACAAACGAATGCTCCACATGCGGGTTTCACATGCCACCAACTCCACATTCACAGGGAACTTCAGCGCCACAGCCATTTTCAGATAGCCCTCAATGCAAAGGCTCTAGACGCAAATATTGGTGTGAGAGCTAATTCAATCAAGGAAACACTGCATGTTGGTGAAGGGCATATTGAAGAAGGATCAGCTGAGTGGTTCTTGTGGGAGAACAACTCCATTTGGCTCACTAACTTCACACACCATCAGGCTTCCAAGCAGCTCTCAAGGAAACTCAGTTTTCACACTCTATGCTTAGTGCCCTTTGAGTGCATTATGTCGGAATGAATCTAGTAGAGCATCCCACACAAACGAATGCTCCACATGCGGGTTTCACATGCCACCAACTCCACATTCACAGGCAACTTCAGCGCCACAGCCGTTTTCAGATAGCCCTCAATGCAAAGGCTCTAGACGCAAATATTGGTGTGAGAGCTAATTCAATCAAGGAAACACTGCATGTTGGTGAAGGGCATATTGAAGAAGGATCAGCCGAGTGGTTCTTGTGGGAGAACAACTCCATTTGGCTCACTAACTTCACACACCATCAGGCTTCCAAGCAGCTCTTAACGAAACTCAGTTTTCACACTCTATGCTTAGTGACCTTTGTGTGCATTATCTAGGAATGACCCTGGTAGAGCATCCCACACAAACGAATGCTCCACATGCGGGTTTCACATGCCACCAACTCCACATTCACAGGCAACTTCAGCGCCACAGCCGTTTTCAGATAGCCCTCAATGCAAAGGCTCTAGACGCAAATATTGGTGTGAGAGCTAATTCAATCAAGGAAACACAGCATGTTGGTGAAGGGCATATTGAAGAAGGATCAGCCGAGTGGTTCTTGTGGGAGAACAACTCCATTTGGCTCACTAACTTCACACACCATCAGGCTTCCAAGCAGCTCTCAAGGAAACTCAGTTTTCACACTCTATGCTTAGTGCCCTTTGAGTGCCTAGGACTGAAATGAAGCTTGGTGAGCATCCCACACAAACGAATGCTCCACATGCGGGTTTCACATGCCACCAACTCCACATTCACAGGCAACTTCAGCGAAAAGGCGTTTTCAGATAGCCCTCAATGCAAAGGCTCTAGACGCAAATATTGGTGTGAGAGCTAATTCAATCAAGGAAACACTGCATGTTGGTGAAGGGCATATTGAAGAAGGATCAGCCGAGTGGTTCTTGTGGGAGAACAACTCCATTTGGCTCACTAACTTCACACACCATCCGGCTTCCAAGCAGCTCTCAAGGAAACTCAGTTTTCACACTCTATGCTTAGTGCCTTTTGAGTGCATTATCTAGGAATGAATCTAGTAGAGCATCCCACACAAACGAATGCTCCACATGCGGGTTTCACATGCCACCAACTCCACATTCACAGGCAACTTCAGCGCCACAGCCGTTTTCAGATAGCCCTCAATGCAAAGGCTCTAGACGCAAATATTGGTGTGAGAGCTAATTCAATCAAGGAAACACTGCATGTTGGTGAAGGGCATATTGAAGAAGGATCAGCTGAGTGGTTCTTGTGGGAGAACAACTCCATTTGGCTCACTAACTTCACACACCATCAGGCTTCCAAGCAGCTCTCAAGGAAACTCAGTTTTCACACTCTATGCTTAGTGTCCTTTGAGTGCCTAGGACTGAAATGAAGCTTGGTGAGCATCCCACACAAACGAATGCTCCACATGCGGGTTTCACATGCCACCAACTCCACATTCACAGGCAACTTCAGCGCCACAGCCATTTTCAGATAGCCCTCAATGCAAAGGCTCTAGACGCAAATATTGGTGTGAGAGCTAATTCAATCAAGGAAACACTGCATGTTGGTGAAGGGCATATTGAAGAAGGATCAGCTGAGTGGTTCTTGTGGGAGAACAACTCCATTTGGCTCACTAACTTCACACACCATCAGGCTTCCAAGCAGCTCTCAAGGAAACTCAGTTTTCACACTCTATGCTTAGTGCCCTTTGAGTGCATTATCTAGGAATGAACCTGGTAGAGCATCCCACACAAACGAATGCTCCACATGCGGGTTTCACATGCCACCAACTCCACATTCACAAGCAACTTCAGCGCCACAGCCGTTTTCAGATAGCCCTCAATGCAAAGGCTCTAGACGCAAATATTGGTGTGAGAGCTAATTCAATCAAGGAACCACTGCATGTTGGTGAAGGGCATATTGAAGAAGGATCAGCCGAGTGGTTCTTGTGGGAGAACAACTCCATTTGGCTCACTAGCTTCACACACCATCAGGCTTCCAAGCAGCTCTCAAGGAAACTCAGTTTTCACACTCTATGCTTAGTGCCCTTTGAGTGCCTAGGACTGAAATGAAGCTTGGTGAGCATCCCACACAAACGAATGCTCCACATGCGGGTTTCACATGCCACCAACTCCACATTCACAGGCAACTTCAGCGCCACAGCCATTTTCAGATAGCCCTCAATGCAAAGGCTCTAGACGCAAATATTGGTGTGAGAGCTAATTCAATCAAGGAAAAAGTGCGTGTTGGTGAAGGGCATATTGAAGAAGGATCAGCCGAGTGGTTCTTGTGGGAGAACAACTCCATTTGGCTCACTAACTTCACACACCATCAGGCTTCCAAGCAGCTCTCAAGGAAACTCAGTTTTCACACTCTATGCTTAGTGCCCTTTGAGTGCCTAGGACTGAAATGAAGCTTGGTGAGCATCCCACACAAACGAATGCTCCACATGCGGGTTTCACATGCCACCAACTCCACATTCACAGGCAACTTCAGCGAAAAGGCGTTTTCAGATAGCCCTCAATGCAAAGGCTCTAGACGCAAATATTGGTGTGAGAGCTAATTCAATCAAGGAAACACTGCATGTTGGTGAAGGGCATATTGAAGAAGGATCAGCCGAGTGGTTCTTCTGGGAGAACAACTCCATTTGGCTCACTAACTTCACACACCATCAGGCTTCCAAGCAGCTCTCAAGGAAACTCAGTTTTCACACTCTATGCTTAGTGCCATTTGAGTGCATTATCTAGGAATGAATCTAGTAGAGCATCCCACACAAACGAATGCTCCACATGCGGGTTTCACATGCCACCAACTCCACATTCACAGGCAGCTTCAGAGCCACAGCCGTTTTCAGATAGCCCTCAATGCAAAGGCTCTAGACGCAAATATTGGTGTGAGAGCTAATTCAATCAAGGAAACACTGCATGTTGGTGAAGGGCATATTGAAGAAGGATCAGCCAAGTGGTTCTTGTGGGAGAACAACTCCATTTGGCTCACTAACTTCACACACCATCAGGCTTCCAAGCAGCTCTCAAGGAAACTCAGTTTTCACACTCTATGCTTAGTGTCCTTTGAGTGCCTAGGACTGAAATGAATCTTGGTGAGCATCCCACACAAACGAATGCTCCACATGCGGGTTTCACATGCCACCAACTCCACATTCACAGGCAACTTCAGCGCCACAGCCATTTTCAGATAGCCCTCAATGCAAAGGCTCTAGACGCAAATATTGGTGTGAGAGCTAATTCAATCAAGGAAACACTGCATGTTGGTGAAGGGCATATTGAAGAAGGATCAGCTGAGTGGTTCTTGTGGGAGAACAACTCCATTTGGCTCACTAACTTCACACACCATCAGGCTTCCAAGCAGCTCTCAAGGAAACTCAGTTTTCACACTCTATGCTTAGTGCCCTTTGAGTGCATTATGTCGGAATGAATCTAGTAGAGCATCCCACACAAACGAATGCTCCACATGCGGGTTTCACATGCCACCAACTCCACATTCACAGGAAACTTCAGCGCCACAGCCGTTTTCAGATAGCCCTCAATGCAAAGGCTCTAGACGCAAATATTGGTGTGAGAGCTAATTCAATCAAGGAAACACTGCATGTTGGTGAAGGGCATATTGAAGAAGGATCAGCCGAGTGGTTCTTGTGGGAGAACAACTCCATTTGGCTCACTAACTTCACACACCATCAGGCTTCCAAGCAGCTCTCAAGAAAACTCAGTTTTCACACTCTATGCTTAGTGCCCTTTGAGTGCATTATCTAGGAATGAACCTGGTAGAGCATCCCACACAAACGAATGCTCCACATGCGGGTTTCACATGCCACCAACTCCACATTCACAAGCAACTTCAGCGCCACAGCCGTTTTCAGATAGCCCTCAATGCAAAGGCTCTAGACGCAAATATTGGTGTGAGAGCTAATTCAATCAAGGAAACACTGCATGTTGCTGAAGGGCATATTGAAGAAGGATCAGCCGAGTGGTTCTTGTGGGAGAACAACTCCATTTGGCTCACTAACTTCACACACCATCAGGCTTCCAAGCAGCTCTTAACGAAACTCAGTTTTCACACTCTATGCTTAGTGACCTTTGTGTGCATTATCTAGGAATGACCCTGGTAGAGCATCCCACACAAACGAATGCTCCACATGCGGGTTTCACATGCCACCAACTCCACATTCACAGGCAACTTCAGCGCCACAGCCGTTTTCAGATAGCCCTCAATGCAAAGGCTCTAGACGCAAATATTGGTGTGAGAGCTAATTCAATCAAGGAAACACAGCATGTTGGTGAAGGGCATATTGAAGAAGGATCAGCCGAGTGGTTCTTGTGGGAGAACAACTCCATTTGGCTCACTAACTTCACACACCATCAGGCTTCCAAGCAGCTCTCAAGGAAACTCAGTTTTCACACTCTATGCTTAGTGCCCTTTGAGTGCCTAGGACTGAAATGAAGCTTGGTGAGCATCCCACACAAACGAATGCTCCACATGCGGGTTTCACATGCCACCAACTCCACATTCACAGGCAATTTCAGCGCCACAGCCGTTTTCAGATAGCCCTCAATGCCAAGGCTCTAGACGCAAATATTGGTGTGAGAGCTAATTCAATCAAGGAAACACTGCATCTTGCTGAAGGGCATATTGAAGAAGGATCAGCCGAGTGGTTCTTGTGGGAGAACAACTCCATTTGGCTCACTAACTTCACACACCATCAGGCTTCCAAGCAGCTCTCAAGGAAACTCAGTTTTCACACTCTATGCTTAGTGCCTTTTGAGTGCATTATCTAGGAATGAATCTAGTAGAGCATCCCACACAAACGAATGCTCCACATGCGGGTTTCACATGCCACCAACTCCACATTCACAGGCAACTTCAGCGCCACAGCCGTATTCAGATAGCCCTCAATGCAAAGGCTCTAGACGCAAATATTGGTGTGAGAGCTAATTCAATCAAGGAAACACTGCATGTTGGTGAAGGGCATATTGAAGAAGGATCAGCCGAGTGGTTCTTGTGGGAGAACAACTCCATTTGGCTCACTAGCTTCACACACCATCAGGCTTCCAAGCAGCTCTCAAGGAAACTCAGTTTTCACACTCTATGCTTAGTGCCCTTTGAGTGCCTAGGACTGAAATGAAGCTTGGTGAGCATCCCACACAAACGAATGCTCCACATGCGGGTTTCACATGCCACCAACTCCACATTCACAGGCAACTTCAGCGCCACAGCCATTTTCAGATAGCCCTCAATGCAAAGGCTCTAGACGCAAATATTGGTGTGAGAGCTAATTCAATCAAGGAAACACTGCATGTTGGTGAAGGGCATATTGAAGAAGGATCAGCCAAGGGGTTCTTGTGGGAGAACAACTCCATTTGGCTCACTAACTTCACACACCATCAGGCTTCCAAGCAGCTCTCAAGGAAACTCAGTTTTCACACTTTATGCTTAGTGTCCTTTGAGTGCCTAGGACTGAAATGAAGCTTGGTGAGCATCCCACACAAACGAATGCTCCACATGCGGGTTTCACATGCCACCAACTCCACATTCACAGGCAAACTTCAGCGCCACAGCCATTTTCAGATAGCCCTCAATGCAAAGGCTCTAGACGCAAATATTGGTGTGAGAGCTAATTCAATCAAGGAAACACTGCATGTTGCTGAAGGGCATATTGAAGAAGGATCAGCCGAGTGGTTCTTGTGGGAGAACAACTCCATTTGGCTCACTAACTTCACACACCATCAGGCTTCCAAGCAGCTCTCAAGGAAACTCAGTTTTCACACTCTATGCTTAGTGCCCTTTGAGTGCATTATCTAGGAATGAATCTAGTAGAGCATCCCACACAAACGAATGCTCCACATGCGGGTTTCACATGCCACCAACTCCACATTCACAGGCAACTTCAGCGCCACCGCCGTTTTCAGATAGCCCTCAATGCAAAGGCTCTAGACGCAAATATTGGTGTGAGAGCTAATTCAATCAAGGAAACACTGCATGTTGGTGAAGGGCATATTGAAGAAGGATCAGCCGAGTGGTTCTTGTGGGAGAACAACTCCATTTGGCTCACTAACTTCACACACCATCAGGCTTCCAAGCAGCTCTCAAGGAAACTCAGTTTTCACACTCTATGCTTAGTGCCCTTTGAGTGCCTAGGACTGAAATGAAGCTTGGTGAGCATCCCACACAAACGAATGCTCCACATGCGGGTTTCACATGCCACCAACTCCACATTCACAGGCAACTTCAGCGCCACAGCCATTTTCAGATAGCCCTCAATGCAAAGGCTCTAGACGCAAATATTGGTGTGAGAGCTAATTCAATCAAGGAAACACTGCATGTTGGTGAAGGGCATATTGAAGAAGGATCAGCTGAGTGGTTCTTGTGGGAGAACAACTCCATTTGGCTCACTAACTTCACACACCATCAGGCTTCCAAGCAGCTCTCAAGGAAACTCAGTTTTCACACTCTATGCTTAGTGCCCTTTGAGTGCCTAGGACTGAAATGAAGCTTGGTGAGCATCCCACACAAACGAATGCTCCACATGCGGGTTTCACATGCCACCAACTCCACATTCACAGGCAACTTCAGCGCCACAGCTTTTTCAGATAGCCCTCAATGCAAAGGCTCTAGACGCAAATATTGGTGTGAGACCTAATTCAATCAAGGAAACACTGCATGTTGGTGAAGGGCATATTGAAGAAGGATCAGCCGAGTGGTTCTTGTGGGAGAACAACTCCATTTGGCTCACTAACTTCACACACCATCAGGCTTCCAAGCAGCTCTCAAGGAAACTCAGTTTTCACACTCTATGCTTAGTGCCTTTTGAGTGCATTATCTAGGAATGAATCTAGTAGAGCATCCCACACAAACGAATGCTCCACATGCGGGTTTCACATGCCACCAACTCCACATTCACAGGCAACTTCAGCGCCACAGCCGTTTTCAGATAGCCCTCAATGCAAAGGCTCTAGACGCAAATATTGGTGTGAGAGCTAATTCAATCAAGGAACCACTGCATGTTGGTGAAGGGCATATTGAAGAAGGATCAGCCGAGTGGTTCTTGTGAGAGAACAACTCCATTTGGCTCACTAGCTTCACACACCATCAGGCTTCCAAGCAGCTCTCAAGGAAACTCAGTTTTCACACTCTATGCTCAGTGCCCTTTGAGTGCCTAGGACTGAAATGAAGCTTGGTGAGCATCCCACACAAACGAATGCTCCACATGCGGGTTTCACATGCCACCAACTCCACATTCACAGGCAACTTCAGCGCCACAGCCATTTTCAGATAGACCTCAATGCAAAGGCTCTAGACGCAAATATTGGTGTGAGAGCTAATTCAATCAAGGAAACACTGCATGTTGGTGAAGGGCATATTGAAGAAGGATCAGCCGAGTGGTTCTTGTGGGAGAACAACTCCATTTGGCTCACTAACTTCACACACCATCAGGCTTCCAAGCAGCTCTCAAGGAAACTCAGTTTTCACACTCTATGCTTAGTGCCCTTTGAGTGCATTATCTAGGAATGAATCTAGTAGAGCATCCCACACAAACGAATGCTCCACATGCGGGTTTCACATGCCACCAACTCCACATTCACAGGAAACTTCAGCGCCACAGCCGTTTTCAGATAGCCCTCAATGCAAAGGCTCTAGACGCAAATATTGGTGTGAGAGCTAATTCAATCAAGGAAACACTGCATGTTGGTGAAGGGCATATTGAAGAAGGATCAGCCGAGTGGTTCTTGTGGGAGAACAACTCCATTTGGCTCACTAACTTCACACACCATCAGGCTTCCAAGCAGCTCTCAAGGAAACTCAGTTTTCACACTCTATGCTTAGTGCCCTTTGAGTGCATTATGTCGGAATGAATCCAGTAGAGCATCCCACACAAACCAATGCTCCACATGCGGGTTTCACATGCCACCAACTCCACATTCACAGGCAACTTCAGCGCCACAGCCGTTTTCAGATAGCCCTCAATGCAAAGGCTCTAGACGCAAATATTGGTGTGAGAGCTAATTCAATCAAGGAAACACTGCATGTTGGTGAAGGGCATATTGAAGAAGGATCAGCCGAGTGGTTCTTGTGGGAGAACAACTCCATTTGACTCACTAACTTCACACACCATCAGGCTTCCAAGCAGCTCTCAAGGAAACTCAGTTTTCACACTCTATGCTTAGTGCCCTTTGAGTGCCTAGGACTGAAATGAAGCTTGGTGAGCATCCCACACAAACGAATGCTCCACATGCGGGTTTCACATGCCACCAACTCCACATTCAAAGGCAACTTCAGCGCCACAGCCGTTTTCAGATAGCCCTCAATACAAAGGCTCTAGACGCAAATATTGGTGTGAGAGCTAATTCAATCAAGCAAACACTGCATGTTGGTGAAGGGCATATTGAAGAAGGATCAGCCGAGTGGTTCTTGTGGGAGAACAACTCCATTTGGCTCACTAACTTCACACACCATCAGGCTTCCCAGCAGCTCTCAAGGAAACTCAGTTTTCACACTCTATGCTTAGTGCCTTTTGAGTGCATTATCTAGGAATGAATCTAGTAGAGCATCCCACACAAACGAATGCTCCACATGCGGGTTTCACATGCCACCAAATTCACATTCACAGGCAACTCAGTGCCACAGCCATTTTCAGATAGCCCTCAATGCAAAGGCTCTAGACGCAAATATTGGTGTGAGAGCTAATTCAATCAAGGAAACACTGCATGTTGGTGAAGGGCATATTGAAGAAGGATCAGCCGAGTGGTTCTTGTGGGAGAACAACTCCATTTGGCTCACTAACTTCACACACCATCAGGCTTCCAAGCAGCTCTCAAGGAAACTCAGTTTTCACACTCTATGCTTAGTGCCCTTTGAGTGCATTGTCTAGGAATGAACCTGGTAGAGCATCCCACACAAACGAATGCTCCACATGCGGGTTTCACATGCCACCAACTCCACATTCACAGGCAACTTCAGCGCCACAGCCGTTTTCAGATAGCCCTCAATGCAAAGGCTCTAGACGCAAATATTGGTGTGAGACCTAATTCAATCAAGGAAACACTGCATGTTGGTGAAGGGCATATTGAAGAAGGATCAGCCGAGTGGTTCTTGTGGGAGAACAACTCCATTTGGCTCACTAACTTCACACACCATCAGGCTTCCAAGCAGCTCTCAAGGAAACTCAGTTTTCACACTCTATGCTTAGTGCCCTTTGAGTGCATTATCTAGGAATGAACCTGGTAGAGCATCCCACACAAACGAATGCTCCACATGCGGGTTTCACATGCCACCAACTCCACATTCACAGGCAACTTCAGCGCCACAGCCGTTTTCAGATAGCCCTCAATGCAAAGGCTCTAGACGCAAATATTGGTGTGAGAGCTAATTCAATCAAGGAAACACTGCATGTTGGTGAAGGGCATATTGAAGAAGGATCAGCCGAGTGGTTCTTGTGGGAGAACAACTCCATTTGGCTCACTAACTTCACACACCATCAGGCTTCCAAGCAGCTCTCAAGGAAACTCAGTTTTCACACTCTATGCTTAGTGCCCTTTCACTGCATTATCTAGGAATGAACCTGGTAGAGCATCCCACACAAACGAATGCTCCACATGCGGGTTTCACTTGCCACCAACTCCACATTCACAGGCAACTTCAGCGCCACAGCCGTTTTCAGATAGCCCTCAATGCAAAGGCTCTAGACGCAAATATTGGTGTGAGACCTAATTCAATCAAGGAAACACTGCATGTTGGTGAAGGGCATATTGAAGAAGGATCAGCCGAGTGGTTCTTGTGGGAGAACAACTCCATTTGGCTCACTAACCACACACCATCAGGCTTCCAAGCAGCTCTCAAGGAAACTCAGTTTTAACACTCTATGCTTAGTGCCCTTTGAGTGCATTATCTAGGAATGAACCTGGTAGAGCATCCCACACAAACGAATGCTCCACATGCGGGTTTCACATGCCACCAACTCCACATTCACAGGCAACTTCAGCGCCACAGCCGTTTTCAGATAGCCCTCAATGCAAAGGCTCTAGACGCAAATATTGGTGTGAGAGCTAATTCAATCAAGGAAACACTGCATGTTGGTGAAGGGCATATTGAAGAAGGATCAGCCGAGTGGTTCTTGTGGGAGAACAACTCCATTTGACTCACTAACTTCACACACCATCAGGCTTCCAAGCAGCTCTCAAGGAAACTCAGTTTTCACACTCTATGCTTAGTGCCCTTTCACTGCATTATCTAGGAATGAACCTGGTAGAGCATCCCACACAAACGAATGCTCCACATGCGGGTTTCACATGCCACCAACTCCACATTCACAGGCCACTTCAGCGCCACAGCCGTTTTCAGATAGCCCTCAATGCAAAGGCTCTAGACGCAAATATTGGTGTGAGAGCTAATTCAATCAAGGAAACACTGCATGTTGGTGAAGGGCATATTGAAGAAGGATCAGCCGAGTGGTTCTTGTGGGAGAACAACTCCATTTGGCTCACTAACTTCACACACCATCAGGCTTCCAAGCAGCTCTCAAGGAAACTCAGTTTTCACACTCTATGCTTAGTGCCCTTTGTGTGCCTAGGAATGAAATGAAGCTTGGTGAGCATCCCACACAAACGAATGCTCCACATATGGGTTTCACATGCCACCTACTCCACATTCACAGGCAACTTCAGCGCCACAGCCGTTTTCAGATAGCCCTCAATGCAAAGGCTCTAGACGCAAATATTCGTTTGAGAGCTAATTCAATCAAGGAAACACTGCATGTTGGTGAATGACATATTGAAGAAGGATCAGCCAAGTGGATCTTGTGGGAGAACAACTCCATTTGGCTCACTAACTTCACACACCACCAGGCTTCCAAGCTGCTCTCAAGGAAACTCAGTTTTCACACTCTATGCTTAGTGCCCTTTGAGTGCCTAGGACTGAAATGAAGCTTGGTGAGCATCCCACACAAACGAATGCTCCACATGCGGGTTTCACATGCCACCAACTCCACATTCACAGGCAACTTCAGCGCCACAGCCGCTTTCACATAGCCCTCAATGCAAAGGCTCTAGACGCAAATATTGGTGTGAGAGCTAATTCAATCAAGGAAACACTGCATGTTGGTGAAGGGCATATTGAAGAAGGATCAGCCGAGTGGTTCTTGTGGGAGAACAACTCCATTTGGCTCACTAACTTCACACACCATCAGGCTTCCAAGCAGCTCTCAAGGAAACTCAGTTTTCACACTCTATGCTTAGTGCCTTTTGAGTGCCAGGGACTGAAATGAAACTTGGTGAACATCCCACACAAACGAATGCTCTACATGCGGGTTTCACATGCCACCAACTCCACATTCACTGGCAACTTCAGTGCCACAGCCATTTTCAGATAGCCCTCAATGCAAAGGCTCTAGACGCAAATATTGGTGTGAGAGCTAATTCAATCAAGGAAACACTGCATGTTGGTGAAGGGCATATTGAAGAAGGATCAGCCGAGTGGTTCTTGTGGGAGAACAACTCCATTTGGCTCACTAACTTCACACACCATCAGGCTTCCAAGCAGCTCTCAAGGAAACTCAGTTTTCACACTCTATGCTTAGTGCCCTTTGAGTGCATTATCTAGGAATGAATCTAGTAGAGCATCCCACACAAACGAATGCTCCACATGCGGGTTTCACATGCCACCAACTCCACATTCACTGGCAACTACAGCGCCACAGCCGTTTTCAGATAGCCCTCAATGCAAAGGCTCTAGACGCAAATATTGGTGTGAGAGCTAATTCAATCAAGGAAACACTGCATGTTGCTGAAGGGCATATTGAAGAAGGATCAGCCGAGTGGTTCTTGTGGGAGAACAACTCCATTTGGCTCACTAACTTCACACACCATCAGGCTTCCAAGCAGCTCTCAAGGAAACTCAGTTTTCACACTCTATGCTTAGTGCCCTTTGAGTGCATTATCTAGGAATGAACCTGGTAGAGCATCCCACACAAACGAATGCTCCACATGCGGGTTTCACATGCCACCAACTCCACATTCACAGGCAACTTCAGCGCCACAGCCATTTTCAGATAGCCCTCAATGCAAAGGCTCTAGACGCAAATATTGGTGTGAGACCTAATTCAATCAAGGAAACACTGCATGTTGGTGAAGGGCATATTGAAGAAGGATCAGCCGAGTGGTTCTTGTGGGAGAACAACTCCATTTGGCTCACTAACTTCAAACACCATCACACTTCCAAGCAGCTCTCAAGGAAACTCAGTTTTCACACTCTATGCTTAGTGCCGTTTGAGTGCCTAGGACTGAAATGAAGCTTGGTGAGCATCCCACACAAACGAATGCTCCACATGCGGGTTTCACATGCCACCAACTCCACATTCACAGGCAACTTCAGCGCCACAGCCGTTTTCAGATAGCCCTCAATGCAAAGGCTCCAGACGCAAATATTGGTGTGAGAGCTAATTCAATCAAGGAAACACTGCATGTTGGTGAAGGGCATATTGAAGAAGGATCAGCCGAGTGGTTCTTGTGGGAGAACAACTCCATTTGGCTCACTAACTTCACACACCATCAGGCTTCCAAGCAGCTCTCAAGGAAACTCAGTTTTCACACTCTATGCTTAGTGCCCTTTGAGTGCATTATCTAGGAATGAATCTAGTAGAGCATCCCACACAAACGAATGCTCCACATGCGGGTTTCATATACCACCAACTCCACATTCACAGGCAACTTCAGCGCCACAGCCGTTTTCAGATAGCCCTCAATGCAAAGGCTCTAGACGCAAATATTGGTGTGAGAGCTAATTCAATCAAGGAAACACTGCATGTTGCTGAAGGGCATATTGAAGAAGGATCAGCCGAGTGGTTCTTGTGGGAGAACAACTCCATTTGGCTCACTAACTTCACACACCATCAGGCTTCCAAGCAGCTCTCAAGGAAACTCAGTTTTCACACTCTATGCTTAGTGCCCTTTGAGTGCATTATCTAGGAATGAATCTAGTAGAGCATCAAACACAAACGAGTGCTCCACATGCGGGTTTCACATGCCACCAACTCCACATTCACAGGCAACTTCAGCGCCACAGCCGTTTTCAGATAGCCCTCAATGCAAAGGCTCTAGACGCAAATATTGGTGTGAGAGCTAATTCAATCAAGGAAACACTGCATGTTGGTGAAGGGCATATTGAAGAAGGATCAGCCGAGTGGTTCTTGTGGGAGAACAACTCCATTTGGCTCACTAACTTCACACACCATCAGGCTTCCAAGCAGCTCTCAAGGAAACTCAGTTTTCACACTCTATGCTTAGTGCCCTTTGAGTGCATTATCTAGGAATGAACGTGGTAGGGCATCCCACACAAACGAATGCTCCACATGCGGGTTTCACATGCCACCAACTCCACATTCACAGGCAACTTCAGCGCCAAGGCGTTTTCAGATAGCCCTCAATGCAAAGGCTCTAGACTCAAATATTGGTGTGAGAGCTAATTCAATCAAGGAAACACTGCATGTTGGTGAATGACATATTGAAGAAGGATCAGCCAAGTGGATCTTGTGGGAGAACAACTCCATTTGGCTCACTAACTTCACACACCATCAGGCTTCCAAGCAGCTCTCAAGGAAACTCAGTTTTCACACTCTATGCTTAGTGCCCTTTGAGTGCCTAGGACTGAAATGAAGCTTGGTGAGCATCCCACACAAACGAATGCTCCACATGCGGGTTTCACATGCCACCAACTCCACATTCACAGGCAACTTCAGCGCCACAGCCGTTTTCAGATAGCCCTCAATGCAAAGGCTCTAGACGCAAATATTGGTGTGAGAGCTAATTCAATCAAGGAAACACTGCATGTTGGTGAAGGGCATATTGAAGAAGGATCAGCCGAGTGGTTCTTGTGGGAGAACAACTCCATTTGGCTCACTAACTTCACACACCATCAGGCTTCCAAGCAGCTCTCAAGGAAACTCAGTTTTCACACTCTATGCTTAGTGCCTTTTGAGTGCCTAGGACTGAAATGAAACTTGGTGAACATCCCACACAAACGAATGCTCTACATGCGGGTTTCACGTGCCACCAACTCCACATTCACTGGCAACTTCAGTGCCACAGCCATTTTCAGATAGCCCTCAATGCAAAGGCTCTAGACGCAAATATTGGTGTGAGAGCTAATTCAATCAAGGAAACACTGCATGTTGATGAAGGGCATATTGAAGAAGGATCAGCCGAGTGGTTCTTGCGGGAGAACAACTCCATTTGGCTCACTAACTTCACACACCATCAGGCTTCCAAGCAGCTCTCAAGGAAACTCAGTTTTCACACTCTATGCTTAGTGCACTTTCACTACATTATCTAGGAATGAACCTGGTAGAGCATCCCACACAAACGAATGCTCCACATGCGGGTTTCACATGCCACCAACTCCACATTCACAGGCAACTTCAGCGCCACAGCCATTTTCAGATAGCCCTCAATGCAAAGGCTCTAGACGCAAATATTGGTGTGAGAGCTAATTCAATCAAGGAAACACTGCATGTTGGTGAAGGGCATATTGAAGAAGGATCAGCCGAGTGGTTCTTGTGGGAGAACAACTCCATTTGGCTCACTAACTTCAAACACCATCACACTTCCAAGCAGCTCTCAAGGAAACTCAGTTTTCACACTCTATGCTTAGTGCCGTTTGAGTGCCTAGGACTGAAATGAAGCTTGGTGAGCATCCCACACAAACGAATGCTCCACATGCGGGTTTCACATGCCACCAACTCCACATTCACAGGCAACTTCAGCGCCACAGCCGTTTTCAGATAGCCCTCAATGCAAAGGCTCCAGACGCAAATATTGGTGTGAGAGCTAATTCAATCAAGGAAACACTGCATGTTGGTGAAGGGCATATTGAAGAAGGATCAGCCGAGTGGTTCTTGTGGGAGAACAACTCCATTTGGCTCACTAACTTCACACACCATCAGGCTTCCAAGCAGCTCTCAAGGAAACTCAGTTTTCACACTCTATGCTTAGTGCCCTTTGAGTGCATTATCTAGGAATGAATCTAGTAGAGCATCCCACACAAACGAATGCTCCACATGCGGGTTTCATATACCACCAACTCCACATTCACAGGCAACTTCAGCGCCACAGCCGTTTTCAGATAGCCCTCAATGCAAAGGCTCTAGACGCAAATATTGGTGTGAGAGCTAATTCAATCAAGGAAACACTGCATGTTGCTGAAGGGCATATTGAAGAAGGATCAGCCGAGTGGTTCTTGTGGGAGAACAACTCCATTTGGCTCACTAACTTCACACACCATCAGGCTTCCAAGCAGCTCTCAAGGAAACTCAGTTTTCACACTCTATGCTTAGTGCCCTTTGAGTGCATTATCTAGGAATGAATCTAGTAGAGCATCCCACACAAACGAGTGCTCCACATGCGGGTTTCACATGCCACCAACTCCACATTCACAGGCAACTTCAGCGCCACAGCCGTTTTCAGATAGCCCTCAATGCAAAGGCTCTAGACGCAAATATTGGTGTGAGAGCTAATTCAATCAAGGAAACACTGCATGTTTTGAAGGGCATATTGAAGAAGGATCAGCCGAGTGGTTCTTGTGGGAGAACAACTCCATTTGGCTCGCTAACTTCACACACCATCAGGCTTCCAAGCAGCTCTCAAGGAAACTCAGTTTTCACACTCTATGCTTAGTGCCCTTTGAGTGCATTATCTGGGAATGAACGTGGTAGAGCATCCCACACAAACGAATGCTCCACATGCGGGTTTCACATGCCACCAACTCCACATTCACAGGCAACTTCAGCGCCAAGGCGTTTTCAGATAGCCCTCAATGCAAAGGCTCTAGACTCAAATATTGGTGTGAGAGCTAATTCAATCAAGGAAACACTGCATGTTGGTGAATGACATATTGAAGAAGGATCAGCCAAGTGGATCTTGTGGGAGAACAACTCCATTTGGCTCACTAACTTCACACACCATCAGGCTTCCAAGCTGCTCTCAAGGAAACTCAGTTTTCACACTCTATGCTTAGTGCCGTTTGAGTGCCTAGGACTGAAATGAAGCTTGGTGAGCATCCCACACAAACGAATGCTCCACATGCGGGTTTCACATGCCACCAACTCCACATTCACAGGCAACTTCAGCGCCACAGCCGTTTTCAGATAGCCCTCAATGCAAAGGCTCTAGACGCAAATATTGGTGTGAGAGCTAATTCAATCAAGGAAACACTGCATGTTGGTGAAGGGCATATTGAAGAAGGATCAGCCGAGTGGTTCTTGTGGGAGAACAACTCCATTTGGCTCACTAACTTCACACACCATCAGGCTTCCAAGCAGCTCTCAAGGAAACTCAGTTTTCACACTCTATGCTTAGTGCCCTTTGAGTGCATTATGTAGGAATGAATCTAGTAGAGCATCCCACACAAACGAATGCTCCACATGCGGGTTTCACATGCCACCAACTCCACATTCACAGGCAACTTCAGCGCCACAGCCGTTTTCAAATAGCCCTCAATGCAAAGGCTCTAGACGCAAATATTGGTGTGAGAGCTAATTCAATCAAGGAAACACTGCATGTTGGTGAAGGGCATATTGAAGAAGGATCAGCCGAGTGGTTCTTGTGGGAGAACAACTCCATTTGGCTCACTAACTTCACACACCATCAGGCTTCCAAGCAGCTCTCAAGGAAACTCAGTTTTCACACTCTATGCTTAGTGCCCTTTGAGTGCATTATCTAGGAATGAATCTAGTAGAGCATCCCACACAAACGAATGCTCCACATGCGGGTTTCACATGCCACCAACTCCACATTCACAGGCAACTTCAGCGCCACAGCCGTTTTCAGATAGCCCTCAATGCAAAGGCTCCAGACGCAAATATTGGTGTGAGAGCTAATTCAATCAAGGAAACACTGCATGTTGGTGAAGGGCATATTGAAGAAGGATCAGCCGAGTGGTTCTTGTGGGAGAACAACTCCATTTGGCTCACTAACTTCACACACCATCAGGCTTCCAAGAAGCTCTCAAGGAAACTCAGTTTTCACACTCTATGCTTAGTGCCCTTTGAGTGCATTATCTAGGAATGAATCTAGTAGAGCATCCCACACAAACGAATGCTCCACATGCGGGTTTCACATGCCACCAACTCCACATTCTCAGGCAACTTCAGCGCCACAGCCATTTTCAGATAGCCCTCAATGTAAAGGCTCTAGACGCAAATATTGGTGTGAGAGCTAATTCAATCAAGGAAACACTGCATGTTGGTGAAGGGCATATTGAAGAAGGATCAGCCGAGTGGTTCTTGTGGGAGAACAACTCCATTTGGCTCACTAACTTCACACACCATCAGGCTTCCAAGCAGCTCTCAAGGAAACTCAGTTTTCACACTCTATGCTTAGTGCCCTTTGAGTGCATTATCTAGGAATGAATCTAGTAGAGCATCCCACACAAACGAATGCTCCACATGCGGGTTTCACATGCCACCAACTCCACATTCACAGGAAACTTCAGCGCCACAGCCATTTTCAGATAGCCCTCAATGCAAAGGCTCTAGACGCAAATATTGGTGTGAGAGCTAATTCAATCAAGGAAACACTGCATGTTGGTGAAGGGCATATTGAAGAAGGATCAGCCGAGTGGTTCTTGTGGGAGAACAACTCCATTTGGCTCACTAACTTCACACACCATCCGGCTTCCAAGCAGCTCTCAAGGAAACTCAGTTTTCACACTCTATGCTTAGTGCCCTTTGAGTGCCTAGGACTGAAATGAAGCTTGGTGAGCATCCCACACAGACGAATGCTCCACATGCGGGTTTCACATGCCACCAACTCCACATTCACAGGCAACTTCAGCGCCACAGCCGTTTTCACATAGCCCTCAATGCAAAGGCTCTAGACGCAAATATTGGTGTGAGAGCTAATTCAATCAAGGAAACACTGCATGTTGGTGAAGGGCATATTAAAGAAGGATCAGCGGAGTGGTTCTTGTGGGAGAACAACTCCATTTGGCTCACTAACTTCACACACCATCAGGCTTCCAAGCAGCTCTCAAGGAAACTCAGTTTTCACACTCTATGCTTAGTGCCCTTTGAGTGCATTATGTAGGAATGAATCTAGTAGAGCATCCCACACAAACGAATGCTCCACATGCGGGTTTCACATGCCACCAACTCCACATTCACAGGCAACTTCAGCGCCACAGCCGTTTTCAAATAGCCCTCAATGCAAAGGCTCTAGACGCAAATATTGGTGTGAGAGCTAATTCAATCAAGGAAACACTGCATGTTGGTGAAGGGCATATTGAAGAAGGATCAGCCGAGTGGTTCTTGTGGGAGAACAACTCCATTTGGCTCACTAACTTCACACACCATCAGGCTTCCAAGCAGCTCTCAAGGAAACTCAGTTTTCACACTCTATGCTTAGTGCTTTTTGAGTGCATTATCTAGGAATGAATCTAGTAGAGCATCCCACACAAACGAATGCTCCACATGCGGGTTTCACATGCCACCAACTCCACATTCACAGGCAACTTCAGCGCCACAGCCGTTTTCAGATAGCCCTCAATGCAAAGGCTCCAGACGCAAATATTGGTGTGAGAGCTAATTCAATCAAGGAAACACTGCATGTTGGTGAAGGGCATATTGAAGAAGGATCAGCCGAGTGGTTCTTGTGGGAGAACAACTCCATTTGGCTCACTAACTTCACACACCATCAGGCTTCCAAGCAGCTCTCAAGGAAACTCAGTTTTCACACTCTATGCTTAGTGCCCTTTGAGTGCATTATCTAGGATTGAATCTAGTAGAGCATCCCACACAAACGAATGCTCCACATGCGGGTTTCATATACCACCAACTCCACATTCACAGGCAACTTCAGCGCCACAGCCGTTTTCAGATAGCCCTCAATGCAAAGGCTCTAGACGCAAATATTGGTGTGAGAGCTAATTCAATCAAGGAAACACTGCATGTTGCTGAAGGGCATATTGAAGAAGGATCAGCCGAGTGGTTCTTGTGGGAGAACAACTCCATTTGGCTCACTAACTTCACACACCATCAGGCTTCCAAGCAGCTCTCAAGGAAACTCAGTTTTCACACTCTATGCTTAGTGCCCTTTGAGTGCATTATCTAGGAATGAATCTAGTAGAGCATCCCACACAAACGAGTGCTCCACATGCGGGTTTCACATGCCACCAACTCCACATTCACAGGCAACTTCAGTGCCACAGCCGTTTTCAGATAGCCCTCAATGCAAAGGCTCTAGACGCAAATATTGGTGTGAGAGCTAATTCAATCAAGGAAACACTGCATGTTTTGAAGGGCATATTGAAGAAGGATCAGCCGAGTGGTTCTTGTGGGAGAACAACTCCATTTGGCTCACTAACTTCACACACCATCAGGCTTCCAAGCAGCTCTCAAGGAAACTCAGTTTTCACACTCTATGCTTAGTGCCCTTTGAGTGCATTATCTGGGAATGAACGTGGTAGAGCATCCCACACAAACGAATGCTCCACATGCGGGTTTCACATGCCACCAACTCCACATTCACAGGCAACTTCAGCGCCAAGGCGTTTTCAGATAGCCCTCAATGCAAAGGTTCTAGACTCAAATATTGGTGTGAGAGCTAATTCAATCAAGGAAACACTGCATGTTGGTGAATGACATATTGAAGAAGAATCAGCCAAGTGGATCTTGTGGGAGAACAACTCCATTTGGCTCACTAACTTCACACACCATCAGGCTTCCAAGCAGCTCTCAAGGAAACTCAGTTTTCACACTCTATGCTTAGTGCCCTTTGAGTGCCTAGGAATGAAATGAAGCTTGGTGAGCATCCCACACAAACGAATGCTCCACATGTGGGTTTCACATGCCACCAACTCCACAGTCACAGGCAACTTCAGCGCCACAGCCGTTTTCAGATAGCCCTCAATGCAAAGGCTCTAGACGCAAATATTCGTTTGAGAGCAAATTCAATCAAGGAAACACTGCATGTTGGTGAATGACATATTGAAGAAGGATCAGCCAAGTGGATCTTGTGGGAGAACAACTCCATTTGGCTCACTAACTTCACACACCATCAGGCTTCCAAGCTGCTCTCAAGGAAACTCAGTTTTCACACTCTATGCTTAGTGCCCTTTGAGTGCCTAGGACTGAAATGAAGCTTGGTGAGCATCCCACACAGACGAATGCTCCACATGCGGGTTTCACATGCCACCAACTCCACATTCACAGGCAACTTCAGCGCCACAGCCGTTTTCACATAGCCCTCAATGCAAAGGCTCTAGACGCAAATATTGGTGTGAGAGCTAATTCAATCAAGGAAACACTGCATGTTGGTGAAGGGCATATTAAAGAAGGATCAGCCGAGTGGTTCTTGTGGGAGAACAACTCCATTTGGCTCACTAACTTCACACACCATCAGGCTTCCAAGCAGCTCTCAAGGAAACTCAGTTTTCACACTCTATGCTTAGTGCCCTTTGAGTGCATTATGTAGGAATGAATCTAGTAGAGCATCCCACACAAACGAATGCTCCACATGCGGGTTTCACATGCCACCAACTCCACATTCACAGGCAACTTCAGCGCCACAGCCGTTTTCAAATAGCCCTCAATGCAAAGGCTCTAGACGCAAATATTGGTGTGAGAGCTAATTCAATCAAGGAAACACTGCATGTTGGTGAAGGGCATATTGAAGAAGGATCAGCCGAGTGGTTCTTGTGGGAGAACAACTCCATTTGGCTCACTAACTTCACACACCATCAGGCTTCCAAGCAGCTCTCAAGGAAACTCAGTTTTCACACTCTATGCTTAGTGCCCTTTGAGTGCATTATCTAGGAATGAATCTAGTAGAGCATCCCACACAAACGAATGCTCCACATGCGGGTTTCACATGCCACCAACTCCACATTCACAGGCAACTTCAGCGCCACAGCCGTTTTCAGATAGCCCTCAATGCAAAGGCTCCAGACGCAAATATTGGTGTGAGAGCTAATTCAATCAAGGAAACACTGCATGTTGGTGAAGGGCATATTGAAGAAGGATCAGCCGAGTGGTTCTTGTGGGAGAACAACTCCATTTGGCTCACTAACTTCACACACCATCAGGCTTCCAAGAAGCTCTCAAGGAAACTCAGTTTTCACACTCTATGCTTAGTGCCCTTTGAGTGCATTATCTAGGAATGAATCTAGTAGAGCATCCCACACAAACGAATGCTCCACATGCGGGTTTCACATGCCACCAACTCCACATTCTCAGGCAACTTCAGCGCCACAGCCATTTTCAGATAGCCCTCAATGTAAAGGCTCTAGACGCAAATATTGGTGTGAGAGCTAATTCAATCAAGGAAACACTGCATGTTGGTGAAGGGCATATTGAAGAAGGATCAGCCGAGTGGTTCTTGTGGGAGAACAACTCCATTTGGCTCACTAACTTCACACACCATCAGGCTTCCAAGCAGCTCTCAAGGAAACTCAGTTTTCACACTCTATGCTTAGTGCCCTTTGAGTGCATTATCTAGGAATGAATCTAGTAGAGCATCCCACACAAACGAATGCTCCACATGCGGGTTTCACATGCCACCAACTCCACATTCACAGGAAACTTCAGCGCCACAGCCATTTTCAGATAGCCCTCAATGCAAAGGCTCTAGACGCAAATATTGGTGTGAGAGCTAATTCAATCAAGGAAACACTGCATGTTGGTGAAGGGCATATTGAAGAAGGATCAGCCGAGTGGTTCTTGTGGGAGAACAACTCCATTTGGCTCACTAACTTCACACACCATCCGGCTTCCAAGCAGCTCTCAAGGAAACTCAGTTTTCACACTCTATGCTTAGTGCCCTTTGAGTGCCTAGGACTGAAATGAAGCTTGGTGAGCATCCCACACAGACGAATGCTCCACATGCGGGTTTCACATGCCACCAACTCCACATTCACAGGCAACTTCAGCGCCACAGCCGTTTTCACATAGCCCTCAATGCAAAGGCTCTAGACGCAAATATTGGTGTGAGAGCTAATTCAATCAAGGAAACACTGCATGTTGGTGAAGGGCATATTAAAGAAGGATCAGCGGAGTGGTTCTTGTGGGAGAACAACTCCATTTGGCTCACTAACTTCACACACCATCAGGCTTCCAAGCAGCTCTCAAGGAAACTCAGTTTTCACACTCTATGCTTAGTGCCCTTTGAGTGCATTATGTAGGAATGAATCTAGTAGAGCATCCCACACAAACGAATGCTCCACATGCGGGTTTCACATGCCACCAACTCCACATTCACAGGCAACTTCAGCGCCACAGCCGTTTTCAAATAGCCCTCAATGCAAAGGCTCTAGACGCAAATATTGGTGTGAGAGCTAATTCAATCAAGGAAACACTGCATGTTGGTGAAGGGCATATTGAAGAAGGATCAGCCGAGTGGTTCTTGTGGGAGAACAACTCCATTTGGCTCACTAACTTCACACACCATCAGGCTTCCAAGCAGCTCTCAAGGAAACTCAGTTTTCACACTCTATGCTTAGTGCTTTTTGAGTGCATTATCTAGGAATGAATCTAGTAGAGCATCCCACACAAACGAATGCTCCACATGCGGGTTTCACATGCCACCAACTCCACATTCACAGGCAACTTCAGCGCCACAGCCGTTTTCAGATAGCCCTCAATGCAAAGGCTCCAGACGCAAATATTGGTGTGAGAGCTAATTCAATCAAGGAAACACTGCATGTTGGTGAAGGGCATATTGAAGAAGGATCAGCCGAGTGGTTCTTGTGGGAGAACAACTCCATTTGGCTCACTAACTTCACACACCATCAGGCTTCCAAGCAGCTCTCAAGGAAACTCAGTTTTCACACTCTATGCTTAGTGCCCTTTGAGTGCATTATCTAGGATTGAATCTAGTAGAGCATCCCACACAAACGAATGCTCCACATGCGGGTTTCATATACCACCAACTCCACATTCACAGGCAACTTCAGCGCCACAGCCGTTTTCAGATAGCCCTCAATGCAAAGGCTCTAGACGCAAATATTGGTGTGAGAGCTAATTCAATCAAGGAAACACTGCATGTTGCTGAAGGGCATATTGAAGAAGGATCAGCCGAGTGGTTCTTGTGGGAGAACAACTCCATTTGGCTCACTAACTTCACACACCATCAGGCTTCCAAGCAGCTCTCAAGGAAACTCAGTTTTCACACTCTATGCTTAGTGCCCTTTGAGTGCATTATCTAGGAATGAATCTAGTAGAGCATCCCACACAAACGAGTGCTCCACATGCGGGTTTCACATGCCACCAACTCCACATTCACAGGCAACTTCAGTGCCACAGCCGTTTTCAGATAGCCCTCAATGCAAAGGCTCTAGACGCAAATATTGGTGTGAGAGCTAATTCAATCAAGGAAACACTGCATGTTTTGAAGGGCATATTGAAGAAGGATCAGCCGAGTGGTTCTTGTGGGAGAACAACTCCATTTGGCTCACTAACTTCACACACCATCAGGCTTCCAAGCAGCTCTCAAGGAAACTCAGTTTTCACACTCTATGCTTAGTGCCCTTTGAGTGCATTATCTGGGAATGAACGTGGTAGAGCATCCCACACAAACGAATGCTCCACATGCGGGTTTCACATGCCACCAACTCCACATTCACAGGCAACTTCAGCGCCAAGGCGTTTTCAGATAGCCCTCAATGCAAAGGTTCTAGACTCAAATATTGGTGTGAGAGCTAATTCAATCAAGGAAACACTGCATGTTGGTGAATGACATATTGAAGAAGAATCAGCCAAGTGGATCTTGTGGGAGAACAACTCCATTTGGCTCACTAACTTCACACACCATCAGGCTTCCAAGCAGCTCTCAAGGAAACTCAGTTTTCACACTCTATGCTTAGTGCCCTTTGAGTGCCTAGGAATGAAATGAAGCTTGGTGAGCATCCCACACAAACGAATGCTCCACATGTGGGTTTCACATGCCACCAACTCCACAGTCACAGGCAACTTCAGCGCCACAGCCGTTTTCAGATAGCCCTCAATGCAAAGGCTCTAGACGCAAATATTCGTTTGAGAGCAAATTCAATCAAGGAAACACTGCATGTTGGTGAATGACATATTGAAGAAGGATCAGCCAAGTGGATCTTGTGGGAGAACAACTCCATTTGGCTCACTAACTTCACACACCATCAGGCTTCCAAGCTGCTCTCAAGGAAACTCAGTTTTCACACTCTATGCTTAGTGCCCTTTGAGTGCCTAGGACTGAAATGAAGCTTGGTGAGCATCCCACACAAACGAATGCTCCACATGCGGGTTTCACATGCCACCAACTCCACATTCACAGGCAACTTCAGCGCCACAGCCGTTTTCAGATAGCCCTCAATGCAAAGGCTCTAGACGCAAATATTGGTGTGAGAGCTAATTCAATCAAGGAAACACTGCATGTTGGTGAAGGGCATATTGAAGAAGGATCAGCCGAGTGGTTCTTGTGGGAGAACAACTCCATTTGGCTCACTAACTTCACACACCATCAGGCTTCCAAGCAGCTCTCAAGGAAACTCAGTTTTCACACTCTATGCTTAGTGCCCTTTGAGTGCCTAGGACTGAAATGAAGCTTGGTGAGCATCCCACACAGACGAATGCTCCACATGCGGGTTTCACATGCCACCAACTCCACATTCACAGGCAACTTCAGCGCCACAGCCGTTTTCAGATAGCCCTCAATGCAAAGGCTCTAGACGCAAATATTGGTGTGAGAGCTAATTCAATCAAGGAAACACTGCATGTTGGTGAAGGGCATATTAAAGAAGGATCAGCGGAGTGGTTCTTGTGGGAGAACAACTCCATTTGGCTCACTAACTTCACACACCATCAGGCTTCCAAGCAGCTCTCAAGGAAACTCAGTTTTCACACTCTATGTTTAGTGCCCTTTGAGTGCATTATCTAGGAATGAATCTAGTAGAGCATCCCACACAAACGAATGCTCCACATGCGGGTTTCACATGCCACCAACTCCACATTCACAGGCAACTTCAGCGCCACAGCCGTTTTCAAATAGCCCTCAATGCAAAGGCTCTAGACGCAAATATTGGTGTGAGAGCTAATTCAATCAAGGAAACACTGCATGTTGGTGAAGGACATATTGAAGAAGGATCAGCCGAGTGGTTCTTGTGGGAGAACAACTCCATTTGGCTCACTAACTTCACACACCATCAGGCTTCCAAGCAGCTCTCAAGGAAACTCAGTTTTCACACTCTATGCTTAGTGCCCTTTGAGTGCATTATCTAGGAATGAATCTAGTAGAGCATCCCACACAAACGAATGCTCCACATGCGGGTTTCACATGCCACCAACTCCGCATTCACAGGCAACTTCAGCGCCACAGCCGTTTTCAGATAGCCCTCAATGCAAAGGCTCTAGACGCAAATATTGGTGTGAGAGCTAATTCAATCAAGGAAACACTGCATGTTGGTGAATGACATATTGAAGGAGGATCAGCCAAGTGGATCTTGTGGGAGAACAACTCCATTTGGCTCACTAACTTCACACACCATCAGGCTTCCAAGCAGCTCTCAAGGAAACTCAGTTTTCACACTCTATGCTTAGTGCCCTTTGAGTGCATTATCTAGGAATGAACCTTGTAGAGCATCCCACACAAACGAATGCTCCACATGCGGGTTTCACATGCCACCAACTCCACATTCACAGGCAACTTCAGCGCCACAGCCGTTTTCAGATAGCCCTCAATGCAAAGGCTCTAGACTCAAATATTGGTGTGAGAGCTAATTCAATCAAGGAAACACTGCATGTTGGTGAATGACATATTGAAGAAGGATCAGCCAAGTGGATCTTGTGGGAGAACAACTCCATTTGGCTCACTAACTTCACACACCATCAGGCTTCCAAGCAGCTCTCAAGGAAACTCAGTTTTCACACTCTATGCTTAGTGCCCTTTCACTGCATTATCTAGGAATGAACCTGGTAGAGCATCCCACACAAATGAATGCTCCACATGCGGGTTTCACATGCCACCAACTCCACATTCACAGGCAACTTCAGCGCCACAGCCACTTTCAGATAGCCCTCAATGCAAAGGTTCTAGACGCAAATATTGGTGTGAGAGCTAATTCAATCAAGGAAACACTGCACGTTGGTGAAGGGCATATTGAAGAAGGATCAGCCGAGTGGTTCTTGTGGGAGAACAACTCCATTTGGCTCACTAACTTCACACACCATCAGGCTTCCAAGCAGCTCTCAAGGAAACTCAGTTTTCACACTCTATGCTTAGTGCCCTTTGTGTGCCTAGGACTGAAATGAAGCTTGGTGAGCATCCCACACAAACGAATGCTCCACATGCGGGTTTCACATGCCACCAACTCCACATTCTCACGCAACTTCTGCGCCACAGGTGTTTTCAGATAGCCCTCAATGCAAAGGCTCTAGACGCAAATATTGGCGTGAGAGCTAATTCAATCAAGGAAACACTGCATGTTGGTGAAGGGCATATTGAAGAAGGATCAGCCGAGTGGTTCTTGTGGGAGAACAACTCCATTTGGCTCACTAACTTCACACACCATCAGGCTTCCAAGCAGCTCTCAAGGAAACTCAGTTTTCACACTCTATGCTTAGTGCACTTTCACTACATTATCTAGGAATGAACCTGGTAGAGCATCCCACACAAACGAATGCTCCACATGCGGGTTTCACATGCCACCAACTCCACATTCACAGGCAACCTCAGCGCCACAGTCGTTTTCAGATAGCCCTCAATGCAAAGGCTCTAGACGCAAATATTGGTGTGAGAGCCAATTCAATCAAGGAAACACTGCATGTTGCTGAAGGGCATATTGAAGAAGGATCAGCCGAGTGGTTCTTGTGGGAGAACAACTCCATTTGGCTCACTAACTTCACACACCATCAGGCTTCCAAGCAGCTCTCAAGGAAACTCAGTTTTCACACTCTATGCTTAGTGCTCTTTGAGTGCCTAGGACTGAAATGAAGCTTGGTGAGTATCCCACACAAACGAATGCTCCACATGCGGGTTTCACATGCCACCAACTCCACATTCACAGGCAACTTCAGCGCCACCGCCGTTTTCAGATAGCCCTCAATGCAAAGGCTCTAGACGCAAATATTGGTGTGAGAGCTAATTCAATCAAGGAAACACTGCATGTTGGTGAAGCGCATATTGAAGAAGGATCAGCCGAGTGGTTCTTGTGGGAGAACAACTCCATTTGGCTCACTAACTTCACACACCATCAGGCTTCCAAGCAGCTCTCAAGGAAACTCAGTTTTCACACTCTATGCTTAGTGCCCTTTGAGTGCATTATCTAGGAATGAATCTAGTAGATCATCCCACACAAACGAATGCTCCACATGCGGGTTTCACATGCCACCAACTCCACATTCTCACGCAACTTCTGCGCCACAGGTGTTTTCAGATAGCCCTCAATGCAAAGGCTCTAGACGCAAATATTGGCGTGAGAGCTAATTCAATCAAGGAAACACTGCATGTTGGTGAAGGGCATATTGAAGAAGGATCAGCCGAGTGGTTCTTGTGGGAGAACAACTCCATTTGGCTCACTAACTTCACACACCATCAGGCTTCCAAGCAGCTCTCAAGGAAACTCAGTTTTCACACTCTATGCTTAGTGCCCTTTGAGTGCATTATCTAGGAATGAACGTGGTAGAGCATCCCACACAAACGAATGCTCCACATGCGGGTTGCACATGCCACCAACTCCACATTCACAGGCAACTTCAGCGCCAAGGCGTTTTCAGATAGCCCTCAATGCAAAGGCTCTAGACGCAAATATTGGTGTGAGAGCTAATTCAATCAAGGAAACACTGCATGTTGGTGAATGAGATATTGAAGAAGGATCAGCCAAGTGGATCTTGTGGGAGAACAACTCAATTTGGCTCACTAACTTCACACACCATCAGGCTTCCAAGCAGCTCTCAAGGAAACTCAGTTTTCACACTCTATGCTTAGTGCCCTTTGAGTGCATTATCTAGGAATGAACCTGGTAGAGCATCCCACACAAACGAATGCTCCACATGCGGGTTTCACATGCCACCAACTCCACATTCACAGGCAACTTCAGCGCCACAGCCGTTTTCAGATAGCCCTCAATGCAAAGGCTCTAGACTCAAATATTGGTGTGAGAGCTAATTCAATCAAGGAAACACTGCATGTTGGTGAATGACATATTGAAGAAGGATCAGCCAAGTGGATCTTGTGGGAGAACAACTCCATTTGGCTCACTAACTTCACACACCATCAGGCTTCCAAGCAGCTCTCAAGGAAACTCAGTTTTCACACTCTATGCTTAGTGCCCTTTGAGTGCATTATCTAGGAATGAACCTGGTAGAGCATCCCACACAAACGAATGCTCCACATGCGGGTTTCACATGCCACCAACTCCACATTCACAGGCAACTTCAGCGCCACAGCCACTTTCAGATAGCCCTCAATGCAAAGGTTCTAGACGCAAATATTGGTGTGAGAGCTAATTCAATCAAGGAAACACTGCACGTTGGTGAAGGGCTTATGGAAGAAGGATCAGCCGAGTGGTTCTTGTGGGAGAACAACTCCATTTGGCTCACTAACTTCACACACCATCAGGCTTCCAAGCAGCTCTCAAGGAAACTCAGTTTTCACACTCTATGCTTAGTGCCCTTTGTGTGCCTAGGACTGAAATGAAGCTTGGTGAGCATCCCACACAAACGAATGCTCCACATGCGGGTTTCACATGCCACCAACTCCACATTCTCACGCAACTTCTGCGCCACAGGTGTTTTCAGATAGCCCTCAATGCAAAGGCTCTAGACGCAAATATTGGCGTGAGAGCTAATTCAATCAAGGAAACACTGCATGTTGGTGAAGGGCATATTGAAGAAGGATCAGCCGAGTGGTTCTTGTGGGAGAACAACTCCATTTGGCTCACTAACTTCACACACCATCAGGCTTCCAAGCAGCTCTCAAGGAAACTCAGTTTTCACACTCTATGCTTAGTGCTCTTTGAGTGCCTAGGACTGAAATGAAGCTTGGTGAGTATCCCACACAAACGAATGCTCCACATGCGGGTTTCACATGCCACCAACTCCACATTCACAGGCAACTTCAGCGCCACCGCCGTTTTCAGATAGCCCTCAATGCAAAGGCTCTAGACGCAAATATTGGTGTGAGAGCTAATTCAATCAAGGAAACACTGCATGTTGGTGAAGCGCATAATGAAGAAGGATCAGCCGAGTGGTTCTTGTGGGAGAACAACTCCATTTGGCTCACTAACTTCACACACCATCAGGCTTCCAAGCAGCTCTCAAGGAAACTCAGTTTTCACACTCTATGCTTAGTGCCCTTTGAGTGCATTATCTAGGAATGAATCTAGTAGAGCATCCCACACAAACGAATGCTCCACATGCGGGTTTCACATGCCACCAACTCCACATTCTCAAGCAACTTTTGCGCCACAGGCGTTTTCAGATAGCCCTCAATGCAAGGGCTCTAGACGCAAATATTGGCGTGAGAGCTAATTCAATCAAGGAAACACTGCATGTTGGTGAAGGGCATATTGAAGAAGGATCAGCCGAGTGGTTCTTGTGGGAGAACAACTCCATTTGGCTCACTAACTTCACACACCATCAGGCTTCCAAGCAGCTCTCAAGGAAACTCAGTTTTCACACTCTATGCTTAGTGCCCTTTGAGTGCATTATCTAGGAATGAATCTAGTAGAGCATCCCACACAAACGAATGCTCCACATGCGGGTTTCACATGCCACCAACTCCGCATTCACAGGCAACTTCAGCGCCACAGCCGTTTTCAGATAGCCCTCAATGCAAAGGCTCTAGACGCAAATATTGGTGTGAGAGCTAATTCAATCAAGGAAACACTGCATGTTGGTGAATGACATATTGAAGGAGGATCAGCCAAGTGGATCTTGTGGGAGAACAACTCCATTTGGCTCACTAACTTCACACACCATCAGGCTTCCAAGCAGCTCTCAAGGAAACTCAGTTTTCACACTCTATGCTTAGTGCCCTTTGAGTGCATTATCTAGGAATGAACCTTGTAGAGCATCCCACACAAACGAATGCTCCACATGCGGGTTTCACATGCCACCAACTCCACATTCACAGGCAACTTCAGCGCCACAGCCGTTTTCAGATAGCCCTCAATGCAAAGGCTCTAGACTCAAATATTGGTGTGAGAGCTAATTCAATCAAGGAAACACTGCATGTTGGTGAATGACATATTGAAGAAGGATCAGCCAAGTGGATCTTGTGGGAGAACAACTCCATTTGGCTCACTAACTTCACACACCATCAGGCTTCCAAGCAGCTCTCAAGGAAACTCAGTTTTCACACTCTATGCTTAGTGCCCTTTCACTGCATTATCTAGGAATGAACCTGGTAGAGCATCCCACACAAATGAATGCTCCACATGCGGGTTTCACATGCCACCAACTCCACATTCACAGGCAACTTCAGCGCCACAGCCACTTTCAGATAGCCCTCAATGCAAAGGTTCTAGACGCAAATATTGGTGTGAGAGCTAATTCAATCAAGGAAACACTGCACGTTGGTGAAGGGCATATTGAAGAAGGATCAGCCGAGTGGTTCTTGTGGGAGAACAACTCCATTTGGCTCACTAACTTCACACACCATCAGGCTTCCAAGCAGCTCTCAAGGAAACTCAGTTTTCACACTCTATGCTTAGTGCCCTTTGTGTGCCTAGGACTGAAATGAAGCTTGGTGAGCATCCCACACAAACGAATGCTCCACATGCGGGTTTCACATGCCACCAACTCCACATTCTCACGCAACTTCTGCGCCACAGGTGTTTTCAGATAGCCCTCAATGCAAAGGCTCTAGACGCAAATATTGGCGTGAGAGCTAATTCAATCAAGGAAACACTGCATGTTGGTGAAGGGCATATTGAAGAAGGATCAGCCGAGTGGTTCTTGTGGGAGAACAACTCCATTTGGCTCACTAACTTCACACACCATCAGGCTTCCAAGCAGCTCTCAAGGAAACTCAGTTTTCACACTCTATGCTTAGTGCACTTTCACTACATTATCTAGGAATGAACCTGGTAGAGCATCCCACACAAACGAATGCTCCACATGCGGGTTTCACATGCCACCAACTCCACATTCACAGGCAACCTCAGCGCCACAGTCGTTTTCAGATAGCCCTCAATGCAAAGGCTCTAGACGCAAATATTGGTGTGAGAGCCAATTCAATCAAGGAAACACTGCATGTTGCTGAAGGGCATATTGAAGAAGGATCAGCCGAGTGGTTCTTGTGGGAGAACAACTCCATTTGGCTCACTAACTTCACACACCATCAGGCTTCCAAGCAGCTCTCAAGGAAACTCAGTTTTCACACTCTATGCTTAGTGCTCTTTGAGTGCCTAGGACTGAAATGAAGCTTGGTGAGTATCCCACACAAACGAATGCTCCACATGCGGGTTTCACATGCCACCAACTCCACATTCACAGGCAACTTCAGCGCCACCGCCGTTTTCAGATAGCCCTCAATGCAAAGGCTCTAGACGCAAATATTGGTGTGAGAGCTAATTCAATCAAGGAAACACTGCATGTTGGTGAAGCGCATATTGAAGAAGGATCAGCCGAGTGGTTCTTGTGGGAGAACAACTCCATTTGGCTCACTAACTTCACACACCATCAGGCTTCCAAGCAGCTCTCAAGGAAACTCAGTTTTCACACTCTATGCTTAGTGCCCTTTGAGTGCATTATCTAGGAATGAATCTAGTAGATCATCCCACACAAACGAATGCTCCACATGCGGGTTTCACATGCCACCAACTCCACATTCTCACGCAACTTCTGCGCCACAGGTGTTTTCAGATAGCCCTCAATGCAAAGGCTCTAGACGCAAATATTGGCGTGAGAGCTAATTCAATCAAGGAAACACTGCATGTTGGTGAAGGGCATATTGAAGAAGGATCAGCCGAGTGGTTCTTGTGGGAGAACAACTCCATTTGGCTCACTAACTTCACACACCATCAGGCTTCCAAGCAGCTCTCAAGGAAACTCAGTTTTCACACTCTATGCTTAGTGCCCTTTGAGTGCATTATCTAGGAATGAACGTGGTAGAGCATCCCACACAAACGAATGCTCCACATGCGGGTTGCACATGCCACCAACTCCACATTCACAGGCAACTTCAGCGCCAAGGCGTTTTCAGATAGCCCTCAATGCAAAGGCTCTAGACGCAAATATTGGTGTGAGAGCTAATTCAATCAAGGAAACACTGCATGTTGGTGAATGAGATATTGAAGAAGGATCAGCCAAGTGGATCTTGTGGGAGAACAACTCAATTTGGCTCACTAACTTCACACACCATCAGGCTTCCAAGCAGCTCTCAAGGAAACTCAGTTTTCACACTCTATGCTTAGTGCCCTTTGAGTGCATTATCTAGGAATGAACCTGGTAGAGCATCCCACACAAACGAATGCTCCACATGCGGGTTTCACATGCCACCAACTCCACATTCACAGGCAACTTCAGCGCCACAGCCGTTTTCAGATAGCCCTCAATGCAAAGGCTCTAGACTCAAATATTGGTGTGAGAGCTAATTCAATCAAGGAAACACTGCATGTTGGTGAATGACATATTGAAGAAGGATCAGCCAAGTGGATCTTGTGGGAGAACAACTCCATTTGGCTCACTAACTTCACACACCATCAGGCTTCCAAGCAGCTCTCAAGGAAACTCAGTTTTCACACTCTATGCTTAGTGCCCTTTGAGTGCATTATCTAGGAATGAACCTGGTAGAGCATCCCACACAAACGAATGCTCCACATGCGGGTTTCACATGCCACCAACTCCACATTCACAGGCAACTTCAGCGCCACAGCCACTTTCAGATAGCCCTCAATGCAAAGGTTCTAGACGCAAATATTGGTGTGAGAGCTAATTCAATCAAGGAAACACTGCACGTTGGTGAAGGGCTTATGGAAGAAGGATCAGCCGAGTGGTTCTTGTGGGAGAACAACTCCATTTGGCTCACTAACTTCACACACCATCAGGCTTCCAAGCAGCTCTCAAGGAAACTCAGTTTTCACACTCTATGCTTAGTGCCCTTTGTGTGCCTAGGACTGAAATGAAGCTTGGTGAGCATCCCACACAAACGAATGCTCCACATGCGGGTTTCACATGCCACCAACTCCACATTCTCACGCAACTTCTGCGCCACAGGTGTTTTCAGATAGCCCTCAATGCAAAGGCTCTAGACGCAAATATTGGCGTGAGAGCTAATTCAATCAAGGAAACACTGCATGTTGGTGAAGGGCATATTGAAGAAGGATCAGCCGAGTGGTTCTTGTGGGAGAACAACTCCATTTGGCTCACTAACTTCACACACCATCAGGCTTCCAAGCAGCTCTCAAGGAAACTCAGTTTTCACACTCTATGCTTAGTGCTCTTTGAGTGCCTAGGACTGAAATGAAGCTTGGTGAGTATCCCACACAAACGAATGCTCCACATGCGGGTTTCACATGCCACCAACTCCACATTCACAGGCAACTTCAGCGCCACCGCCGTTTTCAGATAGCCCTCAATGCAAAGGCTCTAGACGCAAATATTGGTGTGAGAGCTAATTCAATCAAGGAAACACTGCATGTTGGTGAAGCGCATATTGAAGAAGGATCAGCCGAGTGGTTCTTGTGGGAGAACAACTCCATTTGGCTCACTAACTTCACACACCATCAGGCTTCCAAGCAGCTCTCAAGGAAACTCAGTTTTCACACTCTATGCTTAGTGCCCTTTGAGTGCATTATCTAGGAATGAATCTAGTAGAGCATCCCACACAAACGAATGCTCCACATGCGGGTTTCACATGCCACCAACTCCACATTCTCAAGCAACTTTTGCGCCACAGGTGTTTTCAGATAGCCCTCAATGCAAGGGCTCTAGACGCAAATATTGGCGTGAGAGCTAATTCAATCAAGGAAACACTGCATGTTGGTGAAGGGCATATTGAAGAAGGATCAGCCGAGTGGTTCTTGTGGGAGAACAACTCCATTTGGCTCACTAACTTCACACACCATCAGGCTTCCAAGCAGCTCTCAAGGAAACTCAGTTTTCACACTCTATGCTTAGTGCCCTTTCACTACATTATCTAGGAATGAACCTGGTAGAGCATCCCACACAAACGAATGCTCCACACGCGGGTTTCACATGCCACCAACTCCACATTCACAGGCAACCTCAGCGCCACAGTCGTTTTCAGATAGCCCTCAATGCAAAGGCTCTAGACGCAAATATTGGTGTGAGAGCTAATTCAATCAAGGAAACACTGCATGTTGCTGAAGGGCATATTGAAGAAGGATCAGCCGAGTGGTTCTTGTGGGAGAACATCTCCATTTGGCTCACTAACTTCACACACCATCAGGCTTCCAAGCAGCTCTCAAGGAAACTCAGTTTTCACACTCTATGCTTAGTGCTCTTTGAGTGCCTAAGACTGAAATGAAGCTTGGTGAGTATCCCACACAAACGAATGCTCCACATGCGGGTTTCACATGCCACCAACTCCACATTCACAGGCAACTTCAGCGCCACCGCCGTTTTCACATAGCCCTCAATGCAAAGGCTCTAGACGCAAATATTGGTGTGAGAGCTAATTCAATCAAGGAAACACTGCATGTTGGTGAAGCGCATATTGAAGAAGGATCAGCCGAGTGGTTCTTGTGGGAGAACAACTCCATTTGGCTCACTAACTTCACACACCATCAGGCTTCCAAGCAGCTCTCAAGGAAACTCAGTTTTCACACTCTATGCTTAGTGCCCTTTGAGTGCATTATCTAGGAATGAATCTAGTAGAGCATCCCACACAAACGAATGCTCCACATGCGGGTTTCACATGCCACCAACTCCACATTCACAGGCAACTTCAGCGCCACAGCCGTTTTCAGATAGCCCTCAATGCAAAGGCTCTAGACGCAAATATTGGTGTGAGAGCTAATTCAATCAAGGAAACACTGCATGTTTTGAAGGGCATATTGAAGAAGGATCAGCCGAGTGGTTCTTGTGGGAGAACAACTCCATTTGGCTCACTAACTTCACACACCATCAGGCTTCCAAGCAGCTCTCAAGGAAACTCAGTTTTCACACTCTATGCTTAGTGCCCTTTGAGTGCATTATCTAGGAATGAATCTAGTAGAGCATCCCACACAAACGAATGCTCCACATGCGGGTTTCACATGCCACCAACTCCACATTCACAGGCAACTTCAGCGCCACAGCCGTTTTCAGATAGCCCTTAATGCAAAGGCTCTAGACACAAATATTGGTGTGAGAGCTAATTCAATCAAGGAAACACTGCATGTTGGTGAAGGGCATATTGAAGAAGGATCAGCCAAGTGGTTCTTGTGGGAGAACAACTCCATTTGGCTCACTAACTTCACACACCATCAGGCTTCCAAGCAGCTCTCAAGGAAACTCAGTTTTCACACTCTATGCTTAGTGCCCTTTGAGTGCCTAGGACTGAAATGAAGCTTGGTGAGCATCCCACACAAACGAATGCTCCACATGCGGGTTTCACATGCCACCAACTCCACATTCACAGGCAACTTAGGCCCAAAGCCATTTTCAGATAGCCATCAATGCAAAGGCTCTAGACGCAAATATTGGTGTGAGAGCTAATTCAATCAAGGAAACACTGCATGTTGGTGAAGGGCATATTGAAGAAGGATCAGCCGAGTGGTTCTTGTGGGAGAACAACTCCATTTGGCTCACTAACTTCACACACCATCAGGCTTCCAAGCAGGTCTCAAGGAAACTCAGTTTTCACACTCTATGCTTAGTGCCCTTTGAGTGCATTATCTAGGAATGAACCTGGTAGAGCATCCCACACAAACGAATGCTCCACATGCGGGTTTCACATGCCACCAACTCCACATTCACAGGCAACTTCAGCGCCACAACCGTTTTCAGATAGCCCTCAATGCAAAGGCTCTAGACGCAAATATTGGTGTGAGAGCTAATTCAATCAAGGAAACACTGCATGTTGGTGAAGGGCATATTGAAGAAGGATCAGCCGAGTGGTTCTTGTGGGAGAACAACTCCATTTGGCTCACTAACTTCACACACCATCAGGCTTCCAAGCAGGTCTCAAGGAAAATCAGTTTTCACACTCTATGCTTAGTGCCCTTTGAGTGCATTATCTAGGAATGAACCTGGTAGAGCATCCCACACAAACGAATGCTCCACATGCGGGTTTCACATGCCACCAACTCCACATTCACAGGCAACTTCAGCGCCACAGCCGTTTTCACATAGCCCTCAATGCAAAGGCTCTAGACGCAAATATTGGTGTGAGAGCTAATTCAATCAAGGAAACACTGCATGTTGGTGAAGGGCATATTGAAGAAGGATCAGCTGAGTGGTTCTTGTGGGAGAACAACTCCATTTGGCTCACTAACTTCACACACCATCAGGCTTCCAAGCAGCTCTCAAGGAAACTCAGTTTTCACACTCTATGCTTAGTGCCCTTTGAGTGCATTATCTAGGAATGAACCTGGTAGAGCATCCCAGACAAACGAATGCTCCACATGCGGGTTTCACATGCCACCAACTCCACATTCACAGGCAACTTCAGCGCCACAGCCGTTTTCAGATAGCCCTCAATGCAAAGGCTCTAGACGCAAATATTGGTGTGAGAGCTAATTCAATCAAGGAAACACTGCATGTTGCTGAAGGGCATATTGAAGAAGGATCAGCCGAGTGGTTCTTGTGGGAGAACAACTCCATTTGGCTCACTAACTTCACACACCATCAGGCTTCCAAGCAGCTCTCAAGGAAACTCAGTTTTCACACTCTAGGCTTAGTGCCCTTTGAGTGCATTATCTAGGAATGAACCTGGTAGAGCATCCCACACAAACGAATGCTCCACATGCGGGTTTCACATGCCACCAACTCCACATTCACAGGCAACTTCAGCACCACAGCCGTTTTCAGATAGCCCTCAATGCAAAGGCTCTAGACGCAAATATTGGTGTGAGAGCTAATTCAATCAAGGAAACACTGCATGTTGCTGAAGGGCATATTGAAGAAGGATCAGCCGAGTGGTTCTTGTGGGAGAACAACTCCATTTGGCTCACTAACTTCACACACCATCAGGCTTCCAAGCAGCTCTCAAGGAAACTCAGTTTTCACACTCTATGCTTAGTGCCCTTTGAGTGCATTATCTAGGAATGAACCTGGTAGAGCATCCCACACAAACGAATGCTCCACATGCGGGTTTCACATGCCACCAACTCCACATTCACAGGCAACTTCAGCGCCACAACCGTTTTCAGATAGCCCTCAATGCAAAGGCTCTAGACGCAAATATTGGTGTGAGAGCTAATTCAATCAAGGAAACACTGCATGTTGGTGAAGGGCATATTGAAGAAGGATCAGCCGAGTGGTTCTTGTGGGAGAACAACTCCATTTGGCTCACTAACTTCACACACCATCAGGCTTCCAAGCAGCTCTCAAGGAAACTCAGTTTTCACACTCTATGCTTAGTGCACTTTGAGTGCATTATCTAGGAATGAACCTGGTAGAGCATCCCACACAAACGAATGCTCCACATGCGGGTTTCACATGCCACCAACTCCACATTCACAGGCAACTTCAGCGCCACAGCCGTTTTCAGATAGCCCTCAATGCAAAGGCTCTAGACGCAAATATTGGTGTGAGAGCTAATTCAATCAAGGAAACACTGCAGTTTGGTGAAAGGCATATTGAAGAAGGATCAGCCGAGTGGTTCTTGTGGGAGAACAACTCCATTTGGCTCACTAACTTCACACACCATCAGGCTTCCAAGCAGCTCTCAAGGAAACTCAGTTTTCACACTCTATGCTTAGTGCCCTTTGAGTGCCTAGGACTGAAATGAAGCTTGGTGAGCATCCCACACAAACGAATGCTCCACATGCGGGTTTCACATGCCACCAACTCCACATTCACAGGCAACTTCAGCGCCACAGCCGTTTTCAGATAGCCCTCAATGCAAAGGCTCTAGACGCAAATATTCGTTTGAGAGCTAATTCAATCAAGGAAACACTGCATGTTGGTGAAGGGCATATTGAAGAAGGATCAGCCGAGTGGTTCTTGTGGGAGAACAACTCCATTTGGCTCACTAACTTCACACACCATCAGGCTTCCAAGCAGCTCTCAAAGAAACTCAGTTTTCACACTCTATGCTTAGTGCCCTTTCACTGCATTATCTAGGAATGAATCTAGTAGAGCATCCCACACAAACGAATGCTCCACATGCGGGTTTCACATGCCACCAACTCCACATTCTCAGGCAACTTCAGCGCCACAGCCGTTTTCAGATAGCCCTCAATGCAAAGGCTCTAGACGCAAATATTGGTGTGAGACCTAATTCAATCAAGGAAACACTGCATGTTGCTGAAGGGCATATTGAAGAAGGATCAGCCGAGTGGTTCTTGTGGGAGAACAACTCCATTTGGCTCACTAACTTCACACACCATCAGGCTTCCAAGCAGCTCTCAAGGAAACTCAGTTTTCACACTCTATGCTTAGTGCCCTTTCACTGCATTATCTAGGAATGAACCTGGTAGAGCATCCCACACAAACGAATGCTCCACATGCGGGTTTCACATGCCACCAACTCCACATTCACAGGCAACTTCAGCGCCACAGCCGTTTTCAGATAGCCCTCAATGCAAAGGCTCTAGACGCAAATATTGGTGTGAGAGCTAATTCAATCAAGGAAACACTGCATGTTGCTGAAGGGCATATTGAAGAAGGATCAGCCGAGTGGTTCTTGTGGGAGAACAACTCCATTTGGCTCACTAACTTCACAAACCATCAGGCTTCCAAGCAGCTCTCAAGGAAACTCAGTTTTCACACTCTATGCTTAGTGCCCTTTGAGTGCCTAGGACTGAAATAAAACTTGGTGAGTATCCCGCACAAACGAATGCTCCACATGCGGGTTTCACATGCCACCAACTCCACATTCACAGGCAACTTCAGTGCCACAGCCGTTTTCAGATAGCCCTCAATGCAAAGGCTCTAGACGCAAATATTGGTGTGAGAGCTAATTCAATCAAGGAAACACTGCATGTTGGTGAAGGGCATATTGAAGAAGGATCAGCCGAGTGGTTCTTGTGGGAGAACAACTCCATTTGGCTCACTAACTTCACACACCATCAGGCTTCCAAGCAGCTCTCAAGGAAACTCAGTTTTTTTTTTTTTTTAATTTTAAATTCATTAATTACATTGTATTATGTGACACAGTTTCATAGGTACTGGGATTCTCCCCACCCCTCCCCAAACCCTCCCACCATGGTGGATTCCTCCACCTTGTTGCATAACCACAGTTCAAGTTCAGTTGAGATTCCCCCATTGCAAGCATATACCAAACATAGAGTCCAGCATCTTATTGTCTAGTCAAGTTCAACGGCTTCTTAGGTATATCCTCTCTGGTCTGAAGACAGAGCCAGCAGAGTATCATCCCGATCAATTAAAAGCTCCAACATACCATCAGCAAAAATTTACATCATTATGGAATTAATTGACATAGTAATGAGTAACCAATATGGTAAAAGTAAATGCGATTTCTTATCCACCTTCTGTGACCACCTCATTGACATTTCAATTTTGGTTTATACACAACATATAACATTCATAACATAACTTGTTATACATAACATCATATCAAATTAAGGCAAACATGTGGTATTTAACCTTTTGGGATTGGTTCATTTCCCTTAGCATTATGGTTTCCATTTTGGTCCATTTGGCCACAAAGAACTGCATTTTGTTTTTTTTTAATAGCTGAGTAGTATTCCATGGAGTAGATGAACCATAGCTTTCTTATCCAATCCTCTGTTGATGGGCATTTTGGCTGCTTCCATGTTTTTGCAATTACTGATTGTGCTGCTATGAACATAGGAGTGCATGTTGGTTTCTCATAAAACAATTGTTCTGGATATATTCCTAGGAGTGCTATTGCTGGGTCATACGGTATGTTGTATTTGAGTTGTTTGAATGTTCTCCATACTGATTTCCATAGAGGCTGTACCAGCCTGCAGCCCCACCAGCAGTGGAGTAGGGTTCCCCTTTCCCCGCAACCTCGCCAACAAGTGTTGTTGGTGCTTTTATTCATGTGGGCCAGTCTTACTGGCGTTAGGTGGTACCTCATTGATGTTTTTAATTTGGATTTCCCTTATTGCCAGGGAACTTGAGCATTTTTTCATATGTTTATTTGCCATTTGGGTTTGTTCCTTTGTGAAGTGTTTGCCCATTTCCCGTGCCCATTTCTTGAGTGGCTTGTTTGTTTTGACATTTTGGTTGTTTTGTAGCTCTTTGTATATTCTGGAGATCAGCCCTCTATCACCTAAGTCGTGTGCGAAGATCTTCTCCCATTCTGTGGGTTGCCTTTTTACTTTGTTGATTGTTTCTCTAGCTGTACAGAAGCTTCTTAGTTTGATGAGGTCCCACTTGTTTATTTTGGTCTTGATTTCTATTGCATTTGGAGTCTTTTTAGGAAGTGAGGGCCTACCCCTAAGTGTTCCAGTGTGTTTCCAACATTTTCTTCCAAAAGTTGAAGGTTTCTGGATGTAGGTTTAAATCTTTTATCCATTTGGATTTGATCTTAGTATATGGTGAGAGATGTGGGTCTATCTTTTTGTTTCTGCAGGCTATCAACCAGTTGTCCCAACAGCATTTATTGAACAGACCTTCCCATTTGCCTGGGTTGTCGTTTGTCTTTTTGTCAAAGATTATTTGGCTGTATTTGTGTGGGTTCCCATCTGTGTTTCTATTCTGCTCCATTGATCTTCTTCTCTATTTTTTGCCAGTACCAGGGCTGTTTTGATAACCACTGCCCTGTAGGATGTCCAGAGGTCTGGGACTGTGATTCCCCCTGCTAACTTCCTGTTCTTGAGAATGGTTCTAGCTATTCGTGGTTTTTTGTGTTTCCAGATGAACCTTTGAATCATTGAAGGAAACTCAGTTTTCCACACTCTATGCTTAGTGCCCTTTGAGTGCCTAGGACTGAAATGAAGCTTGGTGAGCATCCCACACAAACGAATGCTCCACATGCGGTTTCACATGCCACCAACTCCACATTCACAGGCAACTTCAGCGCCATAGCCGTTTTCACATAGCCCTCAATGCAAAGGCTCTAGACGCAAATATTGGTGTGAGAGCTAATTCAATCAAGGAAACACTGCATGTTGGTGAAGGGCATATTGAAGAAGGATCAGCCGAGTGGTTCTTGTGGAGAACA
>NW_026697092.1:0-51718 GCF_030435755.1 Ochotona princeps | reverse complement strand
TCATTATCTAGGAATGAACCTGGTAGAGCATCCCACACAAATGAATGCTCCACATGCGGGTTTCACATGCCACCAACTCCACATTCACAGGCAACTTCAGCGCCACAGCCGTTTTCAGATAGCCCTCAATGCAAAGGCTCTAGACGCAAATATTGGTGTGAGAGCTAATTCAATCAAGGAAACACTGCATGTTGGTGAAGGGCATACTGAAGAAGGATCAGCCGAGTGGTTCTTGTGGGAGAACAACTCCATTTGGCTCACTAACTTCACACACCATCAGGCTTCCAAGCAGCTCTCAAGGAAACTCAGTTTTCACACTCTATGCTTAGTGCCCTTTGTATGGCTAGGACTGAAATGAACCTGGTAGAGCATCCCACACAAACGAATGCTCCACATGCGGGTTTCACATGCCACCAACTCCACATTCACAGGCAACTTCAGCGCCACAGCCGTTTTCAGATAGCCCTCAATGCAAAGGCTCTAGACGCAAATATTGGTGTGAGAGCTAATTCAATCAAGGAAACACTGCATGTTGGTGAAGGGCATATTGAAGAAGGATCAGCCGAGTGGTTCTTGTGGGAGAACAACTCCATTTGGCTCACTAACTTCACACACCGTCAGGCTTCCAAGCAGCTCTCAAGGAAACTCAGTTTTCACACTCTATGCTTAGTGCCCTTTGAGTGCATTATCTAGGAATGAACCTGGTAGAGCATCCCACACAAACGAATGCTCCACATGCGGGTTTCACATGCCACCAACTCCACATTCACAGGCAACTTCAGCGCCACAGCCGTTTTCAGATAGCCCTCAATGCAAAGGCTCTAGACGCAAATATTGGTGTGAGAGCTAATTCAATCAAGGAAACACTGCATGTTGGTGAAGGGCATATTGAAGAAGGATCAGCCGAGTGGTTCTTGTGGGAGAACAACTCCATTTGGCTCACTAACTTCACACACCGTCAGGCTTCCAAGCAGCTCTCAAGGAAACTCAGTTTTCACACTCTATGCTTAGTGCCCTTTGAGTGCATTATCTAGGAATGAACCTGGTAGAGCATCCCACACAAACGAATGCTCCACATGCGGGTTTCACATGCCACCAACTCCACATTCACAGGCAACTTCAGCGCCACAGCCGTTTTCAGATAGCCCTCAATGCAAAGGCTCTAGACGCAAATATTGGTGTGAGAGCTAATTCAATCAAGGAAACACTGCATGTTGGTGAAGGGCATATTGAAGAAGGATCAGCCGAGTGGTTCTTGTGGGAGAACAACTCCATTTGGCTCACTAACTTCACACACCATCAGGCTTCCAAGCAGCTCTCAAGGAAACTCAGTTTTCACACTCTATGCTTAGTGCCCTTTGTATGGCTAGGACTGAAATGAACCTGGTAGAGCATCCCACACAAACGAATGCTCCACATGCGGGTTTCACATGCCACCAACTCCACATTCACAGGCAACTTCAGCGCCACAGCCGTTTTCAGATAGCCCTCAATGCAAAGGCTCTAGACGCAAATATTGGTGTGAGAGCTAATTCAATCAAGGAAACACTGCATGTTGGTGAAGGGCATATTGAAGAAGGATCAACCGAGTGGTTCTTGTGGGAGAACAACTCCATTTGGCTCACTAACTTCACACACCATCAGGCTTCCAAGCAGCTCTCAAGGAAACTCAGTTTTCACACTCTATGTTTAGTGCCCTTTGTGTTCCTAGGAATGAAATGAAGCTTGGTCAGCATCCCACACAAACGAATGCTCCACATGCGGGTTTCACATGCCACCAACTCCACATTCACAGGCAACTTCAGCGCCACAGCCGTTTACAGATAGCCCTCAATGCAAAGGCTCTAGACGCAAATATTGGTGTGAGAGCTAATTCAATCAAGGAAACACTGCATGTTGGTGAAGGGCATATTGAAGAAGGATCAGCCGAGTGGTTCTTGTGGGAGAACAACTCCATTTGGCTCACTAACTTCACACACCATCAGGCTTCCAAGCAGCTCTCAAGGAAACTCAGTTTTCACACTCTATGCTTAGTGCCCTTTGAGTGCATTATCTAGGAATGAACCTGGTAGAGCATCCCACACAAATGAATGCTCCACATGCGGGTTTCACATGCCACCAACTCCACATTCACAGGCAACTTCAGCGCCACAGCCGTTTTCAGATAGCCCTCAATGCAAAGGCTCTAGACGCAAATATTGGTGTGAGAGCTAATTCAATCAAGGAAACACTGCATGTTGGTGAAGGGCATACTGAAGAAGGATCAGCCGAGTGGTTCTTGTGGGAGAACAACTCCATTTCGCTCACTAACTTCACACACCATCAGGCTTCCAAGCAGCTCTCAAGGAAACTCAGTTTTCACACTCTATGCTTAGTGCCCTTTGTATCCCTAGGACTGAAATGAACCTGGTAGAGCATCCCACACAAACGAATGCTCCACATGCGGGTTTCACATGCCACCAACTCCACATTCACAGGCAACTTCAGCGCCACAGCCGTTTTCAGATAGCCCTCAATGCAAAGGCTCTAGACGCAAATATTGGTGTGAGAGCTAATTCAATCAAGGAAACACTGCATGTTGGTGAAGGGCATATTGAAGAAGGATCAGCCGAGTGGTTCTTGTGGGAGAACAACTCCATTTGGCTCACTAACTTCACACACCGTCAGGCTTCCAAGCAGCTCTCAAGGAAACTCAGTTTTCACACTCTATGCTTAGTGCCCTTTGAGTGCATTATCTAGGAATGAACCTGGTAGAGCATCCCACACAAACGAATGCTCCACATGCGGGTTTCACATGCCACCAACTCCACATTCACAGGCAACTTCAGCGCCACAGCCGTTTTCAGATAGCCCTCAATGCAAAGGCTCTAGACGCAAATATTGGTGTGAGAGCTAATTCAATCAAGGAAACACTGCATGTTGGTGAAGGGCATATTGAAGAAGGATCAGCCGAGTGGTTCTTGTGGGAGAACAACTCCATTTGGCTCACTAACTTCACACACCGTCAGGCTTCCAAGCAGCTCTCAAGGAAACTCAGTTTTCACACTCTATGCTTAGTGCCCTTTGAGTGCATTATCTAGGAATGAACCTGGTAGAGCATCCCACACAAACGAATGCTCCACATGCGGGTTTCACATGCCACCAACTCCACATTCACAGGCAACTTCAGCGCCACAGCCGTTTTCAGATAGCCCTCAATGCAAAGGCTCTAGACGCAAATATTGGTGTGAGAGCTAATTCAATCAAGGAAACACTGCATGTTGGTGAAGGGCATATTGAAGAAGGATCAGCCGAGTGGTTCTTGTGGGAGAACAACTCCATTTGGCTCACTAACTTCACACACCATCAGGCTTCCAAGCAGCTCTCAAGGAAACTCAGTTTTCACACTCTATGCTTAGTGCCCTTTGTATGGCTAGGACTGAAATGAACCTGGTAGAGCATCCCACACAAACGAATGCTCCACATGCGGGTTTCACATGCCACCAACTCCACATTCACAGGCAACTTCAGCGCCACAGCCGTTTTCAGATAGCCCTCAATGCAAAGGCTCTAGACGCAAATATTGGTGTGAGAGCTAATTCAATCAAGGAAACACTGCATGTTGGTGAAGGGCATATTGAAGAAGGATCAGCCGAGTGGTTCTTGTGGGAGAACAACTCCATTTGGCTCACTAACTTCACACACCATCAGGCTTCCAAGCAGCTCTCAAGGAAACTCAGTTTTCACACTCTATGTTTAGTGCCCTTTGAGTGCATTATCTAGGAATGAACCTGGTAGAGCATCCCACACAAACGAATGCTCCACATGCGGGTTTCACATGCCACCAACTCCACATTCACAGGCAACTTCAGCGCCACAGCCGTTTTCAGATAGCCCTCAATGCAAAGGCTCTAGACGCAAATATTGGTGTGAGAGCTAATTCAATCAAGGAAACACTGCATGTTGGTGAAGGGCATATTGAAGAAGGATCAGCCGAGTGGTTCTTGTGGGAGAACAACTCCATTTGGCTCACTAACTTCACACACCATCAGGCTTCCAAGCAGCTCTCAAGGAAACTCAGTTTTCACACTCTATGCTTAGTGCCCTTTGTATGGCTAGGACTGAAATGAACCTGGTAGAGCATCCCACACAAACGAATGCTCCACATGCGGGTTTCACATGCCACCAACTCCACATTCACAGGCAACTTCAGCGCCACAGCCGTTTTCAGATAGCCCTCAATGCAAAGGCTCTAGACGCAAATATTGGTGTGAGAGCTAATTCAATCAAGGAAACACTGCATGTTGGTGAAGGGCATATTGAAGAAGAATCAGCCGAGTGGTTCTTGTGGGAGAACAACTCCATTTGGCTCACTAACTTCACACACCATCAGGCTTCCAAGCAGCTCTCAAGGAAACTCAGTTTTCACACTCTATGCTTAGTGCCCTTTGAGTGCATTATCTAGGAATGAACCTGGTAGAGCATCTCACACAAACGAATGCTCCACATGCGGGTTTCACATGCCACCAACTCCACATTCACAGGCAACTTCAGCGCCACAGCCGTTTTCAGATAGCCCACAATGCAAAGGCTCTAGACGCAAATATTGGTGTGAGAGCTAATTCAATCAAGGAAACACTGCATGTTGGTGAAGGGCATATTGAAGAAGGATCAACCGAGTGGTTCTTGTGGGAGAACAACTCCATTTGGCTCACTAACTTCACACACCATCAGGCTTCCAAGCAGCTCTCAAGGAAACTCAGTTTTCACACTCTATGTTTAGTGTCCTTTGAGTGCATTATCTAGGACTGAAATGAACCTGGTAGAGCATCCCACACAAACGAGTGCTCCACATGCGGGTTTCACATGCCACCAACTCCACATTCACAGGCAACTTCAGCGCCACAGCCGTTTTCAGATAGCCCTCAATGCAAAGGCTCTAGACACAAATATTGGTGTGAGAGCTAATTCAATCAAGGAAACACTGCATGTTGGTGAAGGGCATATTGAAGAAGGATCAGCCGAGTGGTTCTTGTGGGAGAACAACTCCATTTGGCTCCCTAACTTCACACACCATCAGGCTTCCAAGCAGCTCTCAAGGAAACTCAGTTTTCACACTCTATGCTTAGTGCCCTTTGAGTGCATTATCTAGGAATGAACCTGGTAGAGCATCCCACACAAACGAATGCTCCACATGCGGGTTTCACATGCCACCAACTCCACATTCACAGGCAACTTCAGCGCCACAGCCGTTTTCAGATAGCCCTCAATGCAAAGGCTCTAGATGCAAATATTGGTGTGAGAGCTAATTCAATCAAGGAAACAATGCATGTTGGTGAAGGGCATATTGAAGAAGGATCAGCCGAGTGGTTCTTGTGGGAGAACAACTCCATTTGGCTCACTAACTTCACACACCATCAGGCTTCCAAGCAGCTCTCAAGGAAACTCAGTTTTCACACTCTATGCTTAGTGCCCTTTGTGTGCCTAGGACTGAAATGAAGCTTGGTCAGTATCCCACACAAACGAATGCTCCACATGCGGGTTTCACCTGCCACCAACTCCACATTCACAGGCAACTTCAGCGCCACAGCCGTTTTCAGATAGCCCTCAATGCAAAGGCTCTAGACGCAAATATTGGTGTGAGAGCTAATTCAATCAAGGAAACACTGCATGTTGGTGAAGGGCATATTGAAGAAGGATCAGCCGAGTGGTTCTTGTGGGAGAACAACTCCATTTGGCTCCCTAACTTCACACACCATCAGGCTTCCAAGCAGCTCTCAAGGAAACTCAGTTTTCACACTCTATGCTTATTGGTCTTTGTGTGGCTAGGACTGAAATGAACCTTGGTCAGCATCCCACACAAACGAATGCTCCACATGCGGGTTTCACATGCCACCAACTCCACATTCACAGGCAACTTCAGCGCCACAGCCGTTTTCAGATAGCCCTCAATGCAAAGGCCCTAGACTCAAATATTGGTGTGAGAGCTAATTCAATCAAGGAAACACTGCATGTTGGTGAAGGGCATATTGAAGAAGGATCAGCCGAGTGGTTCTTGTGGGAGAACAACTCCATTTTTCTTGTGGAGAACAACTCCATTTGGCTCACTAACTTCACACACCATCAGGCTTCCAAGCAGCTCTCAAGGAAACTCAGTTTCACACTCTATGCTTAGTGCCCTTTGAGTGCATGATCTAGGAATGAACCTGGTAGAGCATCCCACACAAACGAATGCTCCACATGCGGGTTTCACATGCCACCAACTCCACATTCACAGGCAACTTCAGCGCCACAGCCGTTTTCAGATAGCCCACAATGCAAAGGCTCTAGACGCAAATATTGGTGTGAGAGCTAATTCAATCAAGAAACACTGCATGTTGGTGAAGGGCATATTGAAGAAGGATCACCGAGTGGTTCTTGTGGGAGAACAACTCCATTTGGCTCACTAACTTCACACACCATCAGGCTTCCAAGCAGCTCTCAAGGAAACTCAGTTTTCACACTCTATGTTTAGTGCCCTTTGTGTTCCTAGGAATGAAATGAAGCTTGGTCAGCATCCCACACAAACGAATGCTCCACATGCGGTTTCACATGCCACCAACTCCACATTCACAGGCAACTTCAGCGCCACAGCCGTTTTCAGATAGCCCTCAATGCAAAGGCTCTAGACGCAAATATTGGTGTGAGAGCTAATTCAATCAAGGAAACACTGCATGTTGGTGAAGGGCATATTGAAGAAGGATCAGCCGAGTGGTTCTTGTGGGAGAACAACTCCATTTGGCTCACTAACTTCACACACCATCAGGCTTCCAAGCAGCTCTCAAGGAAACTCAGTTTTCACACTCTATGCTTAGTGCCCTTTGAGTGCATTATCTAGGAATGAACCTGGTAGAGCATCCCACACAAATGAATGCTCCACATGCGGGTTTCACATGCCACCAACTCCACATTCACAGGCAACTTCAGCGCCACAGCCGTTTTCAGATAGCCCTCAATGCAAAGGCTCTAGACGCAAATATTGGTGTGAGAGCTAATTCAATCAAGGAAACACTGCATGTTGGTGAAGGGCATACTGAAGAAGGATCAGCCGAGTGGTTCTTGTGGAGAACAACTCCATTTGGCTCACTAACTTCACACACCATCAGGCTTCCAAGCAGCTCTCAAGGAAACTCAGTTTTCACACTCTATGCTTAGTGCCCTTTGAATGGCTAGGACTGAAATGAACCTAGTAGAGCATCCCACACAAACGAATGTTCCACATGCGGGTTTCACATGCCACCAACTCCACATTCACAGGCAACTTCAGCGCCACAGCCGTTTTCAGATAGCCCTCAATGCAAAGGCTCTAGACGCAAATATTGGTGTGAGAGCTAATTCAATCAAGGAAACACTGCATGTTGGTGAAGGGCATATTGAAGAAGGATCAGCCGAGTGGTTCTTGTGGGAGAACAACTCCATTTGGCTCACTAACTTCACACACCATCAGGCTTCCAAGCAGCTCTCAAGGAAACTCAGTTTTCACACTCTATGTTTAGTGCCCTTTGAGTGCATTATCTAGGAATGAACCTGGTAGAGCATCCCACACAAACGAATGCTCCACATGCGGGTTTCACATGCCACCAACTCCACATTCACAGGCAACTTCAGCGCCACAGCCGTTTTCAGATAGCCCTCAATGCAAAGGCTCTAGACGCAAATATTGGTGTGAGAGCTAATTCAATCAAGGAAACACTGCATGTTGGTGAAGGGCATATTGAAGAAGGATCAGCCGAGTGGTTCTTGTGGGAGAACAACTCCATTTGGCTCCCTAACTTCACACACCATCAGGCTTCCAAGCAGCTCTCAAGGAAACTCAGTTTTCACACTCTATGCTTAGTGCCCTTTGTGGCTAGGACTGAAATGAACCTGGTAGAGCATCCCACACAAACGAATGTTCCACATGCGGGTTTCACATGCCACCAACTCCACATTCACAGGCAACTTCAGCGCCACAGCCGTTTTCAGATAGCCCTCAATGCAAAGGCTCTAGACGCAAATATTGGTGTGAGAGCTAATTCAATCAAGGAAACACTGCATGTTGGTGAAGGGCATATTGAAGAAGGATCAGCCGAGTGGTTCTTGTGGGAGAACAACTCCATTTGGCTCACTAACTTCACACACCATCAGGCTTCCAAGCAGCTCTCAAGGAAACTCAGTTTTCACACTCTATGTTTAGTGCCCTTTGAGTGCATTATCTAGGAATGAACCTGGTAGAGCATCCCACACAAACGAATGCTCCACATGCGGGTTTCACATGCCACCAACTCCACATTGACAGGCAACTTCAGCGCCACAGCCGTTTTCAGATAGCCCTCAATGCAAAGGCTCTAGACGCAAATATTGGTGTGAGAGCTAATTCAATCAAGGAAACACTGCATGTGGTGAAGGGCATATTGAAGAAGGATCAGCCGAGTGGTTCTTGTGGGAGAACAACTCCATTTGGCTGACTAACTTCACACACCATCAGGCTTCCAAGCAGCTCTCAAGGAAACTCAGTTTTCACACTCTATGCTTAGTGGTCTTTGTGTGGCTAGGACTGAAATGAAGCTTGGTCAGCATCCCACACAAACGAATGCTCCACATGCGGGTTTCACATGCCACCAACTCCACATTCACAGGCAACTTCAGCGCCACAGCCGTTTTCAGATAGCCCTCAATGCAAAGGCCCTAGACTCAAATATTGGTGTGAGAGCTAATTCAATCAAGGAAACACTGCATGTTGGTGAAGGGCATATTGAAGAAGGATCAGCCGAGTGGTTCTTGTGGGAGAACAACTCCATTTGGCTGACTAACTTCACACACCATCAGGCTTCCAAGCAGCTCTCAAGGAAACTCAGTTTTCACACTCTATGCTTAGTGCCCTTTGAGTGCATTATCTAGGAATGAACCTGGTAGAGCATCCCACACAAACGAATGCTCCACATGCGGGTTTCACATGCCACCAACTCCACATTCACAGGCAACTTCAGCGCCACAGCCGTTTTCAGATAGCCCACAATGCAAAGGCTCTAGACGCAAATATTGGTGTGAGAGCTAATTCAATCAAGGAAACACTGCATGTTGGTGAAGGGCATATTGAAGAAGGATCAACCGAGTGGTTCTTGTGGGAGAACAACTCCATTTGGCTCACTAACTTCACACACCATCAGGCTTCCAAGCAGCTCTCAAGGAATCTCAGTTTTCACACTCTATGCTTAGTGCCCTTTGAGTGCATTATCTAGGACTGAAATGAACCTGGTAGAGCATCCCACACAAACGAATGCTCCACATGCGGGTTTCACATGCCACCAACTCCACATTCACAGGCAACTTCAGCGCCACAGCCGTTTTCAGATAGCCCTCAATGCAAAGGCTCTAGACGCAAATATTGGTGTGAGAGCTAATTCAATCAAGGAAACACTGCATGTTGGTGAAGGGCATATTGAAGAAGGATCAGCCGAGTGGTTCTTGTGGGAGAACAACTCCATTTGGCTCACTAACTTCACACACCATCAGGCTTCCAAGCAGCTCTCAAGGAAACTCAGTTTTCACACTCTATGTTTAGTGCCCTTTGAGTGCATTATCCAGGAATGAACCTGGTAGAGCATCCCACACAAACGAATGCTCCACATGCGGGTTTCACATGCCACCAACTCCACATTGACAGGAAACTTCAGCGCCACAGCCGTTTTCAGATAGCCCTCAATGCAAAGGCTCTAGACGCAAATATTGGTGTGAGAGCTAATTCAATCAAGGAAACACTGCATGTTGGTGAAGGGCATATTGAAGAAGGATCAGCCGAGTGGTTCTTGTGGGAGAACAACTCCATTTGGCTGACTAACTTCACACACCATCAGGCTTCCAAGCAGCTCTCAAGGAAACTCAGTTTTCACACTCTATGTTTAGTGCCCTTTGAGTGCATTATCTAGGAATGAACCTGGTAGAGCATCCCACACAAACGAATGCTCCACATGCGGGTTTCACATGCCACCAACTCCACATTCACAGGCAACTTCAGCGCCACAGCCGTTTTCAGATAGCCCTCAATGCAAAGGCTCTAGACGCAAATATTGGTGTGAGAGCTAATTCAATCAAGGAAACACTGCATGTTGGTGAAGTGCATATTGAAGAAGGATCAGCCGAGTGGTTCTTGTGGGAGAACAACTCCATTTGGCTCACTAACTTCACACACCATCAGGCTTCCAAGCAGCTCTCAAGGAAACTCAGTTTTCACACTCTATGTTTAGTGCCCTTTGAGTGCATTATCCAGGAATGAACCTGGTAGAGCATCCCACACAAACGAATGCTCCACATGCGGGTTTCACATGCCACCAACTCCACATTCACTGGCAACTTCAGCGCCACAGCCGTTTTCAGATAGCCCTCAATGCAAAGGCTCTAGACGCAAATATTGGTGTGAGAGCTAATTCAATCAAGGAAACACTGCATGTTGGTGAAGGGCATATTGAAGAAAGATCAGCCGAGTGGTTCTTGTGGGAGAACAACTCCATTTGGCTGACTAACTTCACACACCATCAGGCTTCCAAGCAGCTCTCAAGGAAACTCAGTTTTCACACTCTATGTTTAGTGCCCTTTGAGTGCATTATCTAGGAATGAACCTGGTAGAGCATCCCACACAAACGAATGCTCCACATGCGGGTTTCACATGCCACCAACTCCACATTCACAGGCAACTTCAGCGCCACAGCCGTTTTCAGATAGCCCTCAATGCAAAGGCTCTAGACGCAAATATTGGTGTGAGAGCTAATTCAATCAAGGAAACACTGCATGTTGGTGAAGGGCATATTGAAGAAGGATCAGCCGAGTGGTTCTTGTGGGAGAACAACTCCATTTGGCTCACTAACTTCACACACCATCAGGCTTCCAAGCAGCTCTCAAGGAAACTCAGTTTTCACACTCTATGCTTAGTGCCCTTTGAGTGCATTATCTAGGAATGAACCTGGTAGAGCATCCCACACAAACGAATGCTCCACATGCGGGTTTCACATGCCACCAACTCCACATTCACAGGCAACTTCAGCGCCACAGCCGTTTTCAGATAGCCCACAATGCAAAGGCTCTAGACGCAAATATTGGTGTGAGAGCTAATTCAATCAAGGAAACACTGCATGTTGGTGAAGGGCATATTGAAGAAGGATCAGCCGAGTGGTTCTTGTGGGAGAACAACTCCATTTGGCTCACTAACTTCACACACCATCAGGCTTCCAAGCAGCTCTCAAGGAAACTCAGTTTTCACACTCTATGCTTAATGCCCTTTGTATGGCTAGGACTGAAATGTAGCTTGGTCAGCATCCCACACAAACGAATGCTCCACATGCGGGTTTCACATGCCACCAACTCCACATTCACAGGCAACTTCAGCGCCACAGCCGTTTTCAGATAGCCCTCAATGCAAAGGCTCTAGACGCAAATATTGGTGTGAGAGCTAATTCAATCAAGGAAACACTGCATGTTGGTGAAGGGCATATTGAAGAAGGATCAGCCGAGTGGTTCTTGTGGGAGAACAACTCCATTTGGCTCACTAACTTCACACACCATCAGGCTTCCAAGCAGCTCTCAAGGAAACTCAGTTTTCACACTCTATGTTTAGTGCCCTTTGAGTGCAATATCCAGGAATGAACCTGGTAGAGCATCCCACACAAACGAATGCTCCACATGCGGGTTTCACATGCCACCAACTCCACATTGACAGGCAACTTCAGCGCCACAGCCGTTTTCAGATAGCCCTCAATGCAAAGGCTCTAGACGCAAATATTGGTGTGAGAGCTAATTCAATCAAGGAAACACTGCATGTTGGTGAAGGGCATATTGAAGAAGGATCAGCCGAGTGGTTCTTGTGGGAGAACAACTCCATTTGGCTCACTAACTTCACACACCATCAGGCTTCCAAGCAGCTCTCAAGGAAACTCAGTTTTCACACTCTATGCTTAGTGCCCTTTGAGTGCATTATCTAGGAATGAACCTGGTAGAGCATCCCACACAAACGAATGCTCCACATGCGGGTTTCACATGCCACCAACTCCACATTCACAGGCAACTTCAGCGCCACAGCCGTTTTCAGATAGCCCTCAATGCAAAGGCTCTAGACGCAAATATTGGTGTGAGAGCTAATTCAATCAAGGAAACACTGCATGTTGGTGAAGGGCATATTGAAGAAGGATCAGCCGAGTGGTTCTTGTGGGAGAACAACTCCATTTGGCTCACTAACTTCACACACCATCAGGCTTCCAAGCAGCTCTCAAGGAAACTCAGTTTTCACACTCTATGCTTAGTGCCCTTTGAGTGCATTATCTAGGAATGAACCTGGTAGAGCATCCCACACAAACGAATGCTCCACATGCGGGTTTCACATGCCACCAACTCCACATTCACAGGCAACTTCAGCGCCACAGCCGTTTTCAGATAGCCCACAATGCAAAGGCTCTAGACGCAAATATTGGTGTGAGAGCTAATTCAATCAAGGAAACACTGCATGTTGGTGAAGGGCATATTGAAGAAGGATCAGCCGAGTGGTTCTTGTGGGAGAACAACTCCATTTGGCTCACTAACTTCACACACCATCAGGCTTCCAAGCAGCTCTCAAGGAAACTCAGTTTTCACACTCTATGCTTAATGCCCTTTGTGTGCTTAGGACTGAAATGTAGCTTGGTCAGCATCCCACACAAACGAATGCTCCACATGCGGGTTTCACATGCCACCAACTCCACATTCACAGGCAACTTCAGCGCCACAGCCGTTTTCAGATAGCCCTCAATGCAAAGGCTCTAGACGCAAATATTGGTGTGAGAGCTAATTCAATCAAGGAAACACTGCATGTTGGTGAAGGGCATATTGAAGAAGGATCAGCCGAGTGGTTCTTGTGGGAGAACAACTCCATTTGGCTCACTAACTTCACACACCATCAGGCTTCCAAGCAGCTCTCAAGGAAACTCAGTTTTCACACGCTATGTTTAGTGCCCTTTGAGTGCAATATCCAGGAATGAACCTGGTAGAGCATCCCACACAAACGAATGCTCCACATGCGGGTTTCACATGCCACCAACTCCACATTGACAGGCAACTTCAGCGCCACAGCCGTTTTCAGATAGCCCTCAATGCAAAGGCTCTAGACGCAAATATTGGTGTGAGAGCTAATTCAATCAAGGAAACACTGCATGTTGGTGAAGGGCATATTGAAGAAGGATCAGCCGAGTGGTTCTTGTGGGAGAACAACTCCATTTGGCTGACTAACTTCACACACCATCAGGCTTCCAAGCAGCTCTCAAGGAAACTCAGTTTTCACACTCTATGCTTAGTGCCCTTTGTGTGCCTAGGACTGAAATGAAGCTTGGTCAGCATCCCACACAAACGAATGTTCCACATGCGGGTTTCACATGCCACCAACTCCACATTCACAGGCAACTTCAGCGCCACAGCCGTTTTCAGATAGCCCTCAAAGCAAAGGCTCTAGACGCAAATATTGGTGTGAGAACTAATTCAATCAAGGAAACACTGCATGTTGGTGAAGGGCATATTGAAGAAGGATCAGCCGAGTGGTTCTTGTGGGAGAACAACTCCATTTGGCTCACTAACTTCACACACCATCAGGCTTCCAAGCAGCTCTCAAGGAAACTCAGTTTTCACACTCTATGCTTAATGCCCTTTGTGTGCCTAGGACTGAAATGAAGCTTGGTCAGCATCCCACACAAACGAATGCTCCACATGCGGGTTTCACATGCCACCAACTCCACATTCACAGGCAACTTCAGCGCCACAGCCGTTTTCAGATAGCCCTCAATGCAAAGGCTCTAGACGCAAATATTGGTGTGAGAGCTAATTCAATCAAGGAAACACTGCATGTTGGTGAAGGGCATATTGAAGAAGGATCAGCCGAGTGGTTCTTGTGGGAGAACAACTCCATTTGGCTCACTAACTTCACACACCATCAGGCTTCCAAGCAGCTCTCAAGGAAACTCAGTTTTCACACTCTATGCTTAGTGCCCTTTGAGTGCATTATCTAGGAATGAACCTGGTAGAGCATCCCACACAAACGAATGCTCCACATGCGGGTTTCACATGCCACCAACTCCACATTCACAGGCAACTTCAGCGCCACAGCCGTTTTCAGATAGCCCTCAATGCAAAGGCTCTAGACGCAAATATTGGTGTGAGAGCTAATTCAATCAAGGAAACACTGCATGTTGGTGAAGGGCATATTGAAGAAGGATCAGCCGAGTGGTTCTTGTGGGAGAACAACTCCATTTGGCTCACGAACTTCACACACCATCAGGCTTCCAAGCAGCTCTCAAGGAAACTCAGTTTTCACACTCTATGCTTAGTGCCCTTTGTGTGCCTAGGACTGAAATGAAGCTTGGTCAGCATCCCACACAAACGAATGCTCCACATGCGGGTTTCACATGCCACCAACTCCACATTCACAGGCAACTTCAGCGCCACAGCCGTTTTCAGATAGCCCTCAAAGCAAAGGCTCTAGACGCAAATATTGGTGTGAGAGCTAATTCAATCAAGGAAACACTGCATGTTGGTGAAGGGCATATTGAAGAAGGATAGCCGAGTGGTTCTTGTGGGAGAACAACTCCATTTGGCTCACTAACTTCACACACCATCAGGCTTCCAAGCAGCTCTCAAGGAAACTCAGTTTTCACACTCTATGCTTAATGCCCTTTGTGTGCCTAGGACTGAAATGAAGCTTGGTCAGCATCCCACACAAACGAATGCTCCACATGCGGGTTTCACATGCCACCAACTCCACATTCACAGGCAACTTCAGCGCCACAGCCGTTTTCAGATAGCCCTCAATGCAAAGGCTCTAGACGCAAATATTGGTGTGAGAGCTAATTCAATCAAGGAAACACTGCATATTGGTGAAGGGCATATTGAAGAAGGATCAGCCGAGTGGTTCTTGTGGGAGAACAACTCCATTTGGCTCACTAACTTCACACGCCATCAGGCTTCCAAGCAGCTCTCAAGGAAACTCAGTTTTCACACTCTATGCTTAGTGCCCTTTGAGTGCATTATCTAGGAATGAACCTGGTAGAGCATCCCACACAAACGAATGCTCCACATGCGGGTTTCACATGCCACCAACTCCACATTCACAGGCAACTTCAGCGCCACAGCCGTTTTCAGATAGCCCTCAATGCAAAGGCTCTAGACGCAAATATTGGTGTAAGAGCTAATTCAATCAAGGAAACACTGCATGTTGGTGAAAGGCATATTGAAGGAGGATCAGCCGAGTGGTTCTTGTGGGAGAACAACTCCATTTGGCTCCCTAACTTCACACACCATCAGGCTTCCAAGCAGCTCTCAAGGAAACTCAGTTTTCACACTCTATGCTTAATGCCCTTTGTGTGCCTAGGACTGAAATGTAGCTTGGTCAGCATCCCACACAAACGAATGCTCCACATGCGGGTTTCACATGCCACCAACTCCACATTCACAGGCAACTTCAGCGCCACAGCCGTTTTCAGATAGCCCTCAATGCAAAGGCTCTAGACGCAAATATTGGTGTGAGAGCTAATTCAATCAAGGAAACACTGCATGTTGGTGAAGGGCATATTGAAGAAGGATCAGCCGAGTGGTTCTTGTGGGAGAACAACTCCATTTGGCTCACTAACTTCACACACCATCAGGCTTCCAAGCAGCTCTCAAGGAAACTCAGTTTTCACACTCTATGCTTAGTGCCCTTTGAGTGCATTATCTAGGAATGAACCTGGTAGAGCATCCCACACAAACGAATGCTCCACATGCGGGTTTCACATGCCACCAACTCCACATTCACAGGCAACTTCAGCGCCACAGCCGTTTTCAGATAGCCCTCAATGCAAAGGCTCTAGACGCAAATATTGGTGTGAGAGCTAATTCAATCAAGGAAACACTGCATGTTGGTGAAGGGCATATTGAAGAAGGATCAGCCGAGTGGTTCTTGTGGGAGAACAACTCCATTTGGCTCCCTAACTTCACACACCATCAGGCTTCCAAGCAGCTCTCAAGGAAACTCAGTTTTCACACTCTATGCTTAGTGCCCTTTGTGTGCCTAGGACTGAAATGAAGCTTGGTCAGCATCCCACACAAACGAATGCTCCACATGCGGGTTTCACATGCCACCAACTCCACATTCACAGGCAACTTCAGCGCCACAGCCGTTTTCAGATAGCCCTCAAAGCAAAGGCTCTAGACGCAAATATTGGTGTGAGAGCTAATTCAATCAAGGAAACACTGCATGTTGGTGAAGGGCATATTGAAGAAGGATAGCTGAGTGGTTCTTGTGGGAGAACAACTCCTTTTGGCTCACTAACTTCACACACCATCAGGCTTCCAAGCAGCTCTCAAGGAAACTCAGTTTTCACACTCTATGCTTAATGCCCTTTGTGAGCCTAGGACTGAAATGAAGCTTGGTCAGCATCCCACACAAACGAATGCTCCACATGCGGGTTTCACATGCCACCAACTCCACATTCACAGGCAACTTCAGCGCCACAGCCGTTTTCAGATAGCCCTCAATGCAAAGGCTCTAGACGCAAATATTGGTGTGAGAGCTAATTCAATCAAGGAAACACTGCATGTTGGTGAAGGGCATATTGAAGAAGGATCAGCCGAGTGGTTCTTGTGGGAGAACAACTCCATTTGGCTGACTAACTTCACACACCATCAGGCTTCCAAGCAGCTCTCAAGGAAACTCAGTTTTCACACTCTATGCTTAGTGCCCTTTGAGTGCATTATCTAGGAATGAACCTGGTAGAGCATCCCACACAAACGAATGCTCCACATGCGGGTTTCACATGCCACCAACTCCACATTCACAGGCAACTTCAGCGCCACAGCCGTTTTCAGATAGCCCTCAATGCAAAGGCTCTAGACGCAAATATTGGTGTGAGAGCTAATTCAATCAAGGAAACACTGCATGTTGGTGAAGGGCATATTGAAGAAGGATCAGCCGAGTGGTTCTTGTGGGAGAACAACTCCATTTGGCTCCCTAACTTCACACACCATCAGGCTTCCAAGCAGCTCTCAAGGAAACTCAGTTTTCACACTCTATGCTTAGTGCCCTTTGAGTGCATTATCTAGGAATGAACCTGGTCAGCATCCCACACAAACGAATGCTCCACATGCGGGTTTCACATGCCACCAACTCCACATTCACAGGCAACTTCAGCGCCACAGCCGTTTTCAGATAGCCCTCAAAGCAAAGGCTCTAGACGCAAATATTGGTGTGAGAGCTAATTCAATCAAGGAAACACTGCATGTTGGTGAAGGGCATATTGAAGAAGGATAGCTGAGTGGTTCTTGTGGGAGAACAACTCCTTTTGGCTCACTAACTTCACACACCATCAGGCTTCCAAGCAGCTCTCAAGGAAACTCAGTTTTCACACTCTATGCTTAATGCCCTTTGTGTGCCTAGGACTGAAATGAAGCTTGGTCAGCATCCCACACAAACGAATGCTCCACATGCGGGTTTCACATGCCACCAACTCCACATTCACAGGCAACTTCAGCGCCACAGCCGTTTTCAGATAGCCCTCAATGCAAAGGCTCTAGACGCAAATATTGGTGTGAGAGCTAATTCAATCAAGGAAACACTGCATGTTGGTGAAGGGCATATTGAAGAAGGATCAGCCGAGTGGTTCTTGTGGGAGAACAACTCCATTTGGCTCACTAACTTCACACACCATCAGGCTTCCAAGCAGCTCTCAAGGAAACTCAGTTTTCACACTCTATGCTTAGTGCCCTTTGTGTGCCTAGGACTGAAATGAAGCTTGGTCAGTATCCCACACAAACGAATGCTCCACATGCGGGTTTCACATGCCACCAACTCCACATTCACAGGCAACTTCAGCGCCACAGCCGTTTTCAGATAGCCCTCAATGCAAAGGCTCTAGACGCAAATATTGGTGTGAGAGCTAATTCAATCAAGGAAACACTGCATGTTGGTGAAGGACATATTGAAGAAGGATCAGCCGAGTGGTTCTTGTGGGAGAACAACTCCATTTGGCTCACTAACTTCACACACCATCAGGCTTCCAAGCAGCTCTCAAGGAAACTCAGTTTTCACACTCTATGCTTAGTGCCCTTTGTGTGCCTAGGACTGAAATGAAGCTTGGTCAGCATCCCACACAAACGAATGCTCCACATGCGGGTTTCACATGCCACCAACTCCACATTCACAGGCAACTTCAGCGCCACAGCCGTTTTCAGATAGCCCTCAATGCAGAGGCTCTAGACGCAAATATTGGTGTGAGAGCTAATTCAATCAAGGAAACACTGCATGTTGGTGAAGGGCATATTGAAGAAGGATCAGCCGAGTGGTTCTTGTGGGAGAACAACTCCATTTGGCTCACTAACTTCACACACCATCAGGCTTCCAAGCAGCTCTCAAGGAAACTCAGTTTTCACACTCTATGCTTAGTGCCCTTTGAGTGCATTATCTAGGAATGAACCTGGTAGAGCATCCCACACAAACGAATGCTCCACATGCGGGTTTCACATGCCACCAACTCCACATTCACAGGCAACTTCAGCGCCACAGCCGTTTTCAGATAGCCATCAATGCAAAGGCTCTAGACGCAAATATTGGTGTGAGAGCTAATTCAATCAAGGAAACACTGCATGTTGGTGAAGGGCATATTGAAGAAGGATCAGCCGAGTGGTTCTTGTGGGAGAACAACTCCATTTGGCTCACTAACTTCACACACCATCAGGCTTCCAAGCAGCTCTCAAGGAAACTCAGTTTTCACACTCTATGCTTAGTGCCCTTTGTGTGCCTAGGACTGAAATGAAGCTTGGTCAGTATCCCACACAAACGAATGCTCCACATGCGGGTTTCACATGCCACCAACTCCACATTCACAGGCAACTTCAGCGCCACAGCCGTTTTCAGATAGCCCTCAATGCAAAGGCTCTAGACGCAAATATTGGTGTGAGAGCTAATTCAATCAAGGAAACACTGCATGTTGGTGAAGGACATATTGAAGAAGGATCAGCCGAGTGGTTCTTGTGGGAGAACAACTCCATTTGGCTCACTAACTTCACACACCATCAGGCTTCCAAGCAGCTCTCAAGGAAACTCAGTTTTCACACTCTATGCTTAGTGCCCTTTGAGTGCATTATCTAGGAATGAACCTGGTAGAGCATCCCACACAAACGAATGCTCCACATGCGGGTTTCACATGCCACCAACTCCACATTCACAGGCAACTTCAGCGCCACAGCCGTTTTCAGATAGCCCTCAATGCAAAGGCTCTAGACGCAAATATTGGTGTGAGAGCTAATTCAATCAAGGAAACACTGCATGTTGGTGAAGGGCATATTGAAGAAGGATCAGCCGAGTGGTTCTTGTGGGAGAACAACTCCATTTGGCTCACTAACTTCACACACCATCAGGCTTCCAAGCAGCTCTCAAGGAAACTCAGTTTTCACACTCTATGCTTAGTGCCCTTTGTGTGCCTAGGACTGAAATGAAGCTTGGTCAGCATCCCACACAAACGAATGCTCCACATGCGGGTTTCACATGCCACCAACTCCACATTCACAGGCAACTTCAGCGCCACAGCCGTTTTCAGATAGCCCTCAAAGCAAAGGCTCTAGACGCAAATATTGGTGTGAGAGCTAATTCAATCAAGGAAACACTGCATGTTGGTGAAGGGCATATTGAAGAAGGATAGCTGAGTGGTTCTTGTGGGAGAACAACTCCTTTTGGCTCACTAACTTCACACACCATCAGGCTTCCAAGCAGCTCTCAAGGAAACTCAGTTTTCACACTCTATGCTTAGTGCCCTTTGTGTGCCTAGGACTGAAATGAAGCTTGGTCAGCATCCCACACAAACGAATGCTCCACATGCGGGTTTCACATGCCACCAACTCCACATTCACAGGCAACTTCAGCGCCACAGCCGTTTTCAGATAGCCCTCAATGCAAAGGCTCTAGACGCAAATATTGGTGTGAGAGCTAATTCAATCAAGGAAACACTGCATGTTGGTGAAGGGCATATTGAAGAAGGATAGCTGAGTGGTTCTTGTGGGAGAACAACTCCTTTTGGCTCACTAACTTCACACACCATCAGGCTTCCAAGCAGCTCTCAAGGAAACTCAGTTTTCACACTCTATGCTTAGTGCCCTTTGAGTGCATTATCTAGGAATGAACCTGGTAGAGCATCCCACACAAACGAATGCTCCACATGCGGGTTTCACATGCCACCAACTCCACATTCACAGGCAACTTCAGCGCCACAGCCGTTTTCAGATAGCCATCAATGCAAAGGCTCTAGACGCAAATATTGGTGTGAGAGCTAATTCAATCAAGGAAACACTGCATGTTGGTGAAGGGCATATTGAAGAAGGATCAGCCGAGTGGTTCTTGTGGGAGAACAACTCCATTTGGCTCACTAACTTCACACACCATCAGGCTTCCAAGCAGCTCTCAAGGAAACTCAGTTTTCACACTCTATGCTTAGTGCCCTTTGTGTGCCTAGGACTGAAATGAAGCTTGGTCAGCATCCCACACAAACGAATGCTCCACATGCGGGTTTCACATGCCACCAACTCCACATTCACAGGCAACTTCAGCGCCACAGCCGTTTTCAGATAGCCATCAATGCAAAGGCTCTAGACTCAAATATTGGTGTGAGAGCTAATTCAATCAAGGAAACACTGCATGTTGGTGAAGGGCATATTGAAGAAGGATCAGCCGAGTGGTTCTTGTGGGAGAACAACTCCATTTGGCTCACTAACTTCACACACCATCAGGCTTCCAAGCAGCTCTCAAGGAAACTCAGTTTTCACACTCTATGCTTAGTGCCCTTTGTGTGCCTAGGACTGAAATGAAGCTTGGTCAGTATCCCACACAAACGAATGCTCCACATGCGGGTTTCACATGCCACCAACTCCACATTCACAGGCAACTTCAGCGCCACAGCCGTTTTCAGATAGCCCTCAATGCAAAGGCTCTAGACGCAAATATTGGTGTGAGAGCTAATTCAATCAAGGAAACACTGCATGTTGGTGAAGGACATATTGAAGAAGGATCAGCCGAGTGGTTCTTGTGGGAGAACAACTCCATTTGGCTCACTAACTTCACACACCATCAGGCTTCCAAGCAGCTCTCAAGGAAACTCAGTTTTCACACTCTATGCTTAGTGCCCTTTGAGTGCATTATCTAGGAATGAACCTGGTAGAGCATCCCACACAAACGAATGCTCCACATGCGGGTTTCACATGCCACCAACTCCACATTCACAGGCAACTTCAGCGCCACAGCCGTTTTCAGATAGCCCTCAATGCAAAGGCTCTAGACGCAAATATTGGTGTGAGAGCTAATTCAATCAAGGAAACACTGCATGTTGGTGAAGGGCATATTGAAGAAGGATCAGCCGAGTGGTTCTTGTGGGAGAACAACTCCATTTGGCTCACTAACTTCACACACCATCAGGCTTCCAAACAGCTCTCAAGGAAACTCAGTTTTCACACTCTATGCTTAGTGCCCTTTGTGTGCCTAGGACTGAAATGAAGCTTGGTCAGCATCCCACACAAACGAATGCTCCACATGCGGGTTTCACATGCCACCAACTCCACATTCACAGGCAACTTCAGCGCCACAGCCGTTTTCAGATAGCCCTCAAAGCAAAGGCTCTAGACGCAAATATTGGTGTGAGAGCTAATTCAATCAAGGAAACACTGCATGTTGGTGAAGGGCATATTGAAGAAGGATAGCTGAGTGGTTCTTGTGGGAGAACAACTCCTTTTGGCTCACTAACTTCACACACCATCAGGCTTCCAAGCAGCTCTCAAGGAAACTCAGTTTTCACACTCTATGCTTAGTGCCCTTTGTGTGCCTAGGACTGAAATGAAGCTTGGTCAGCATCCCACACAAACGAATGCTCCACATGCGGGTTTCACATGCCACCAACTCCACATTCACAGGCAACTTCAGCGCCACAGCCGTTTTCAGATAGCCCTCAATGCAAAGGCTCTAGACGCAAATATTGGTGTGAGAGCTAATTCAATCAAGGAAACACTGCATGTTGGTGAAGGGCATATTGAAGAAGGATAGCTGAGTGGTTCTTGTGGGAGAACAACTCCTTTTGGCTCACTAACTTCACACACCATCAGGCTTCCAAGCAGCTCTCAAGGAAACTCAGTTTTCACACTCTATGCTTAATGCCCTTTGTGTGCCTAGGACTGAAATGAAGCTTGGTCAGTATCCCACACAAACGAATGCTCCACATGCGGGTTTCACATGCCACCAACTCCACATTCACAGGCAACTTCAGCGCCACAGCCGTTTTCAGATAGCCCTCAATGCAAAGGCTCTAGACGCAAATATTGGTGTGAGAGCTAATTCAATCAAGGAAACACTGCATGTTGGTGAAGGGCATATTGAAGAAGGATCAGCCGAGTGGTTCTTGTGGGAGAACAACTCCATTTGGCTCACTAACTTCACACACCATCAGGCTTCCAAGCAGCTCTCAAGGAAACTCAGTTTTCACACTCTATGCTTAGTGCCCTTTGTGTGCCTAGGACTGAAATGAAGCTTGGTCAGTATCCCACACAAACGAATGCTCCACATGCGGGTTTCACATGCCACCAACTCCACATTCACAGGCAACTTCAGCGCCACAGCCGTTTTCAGATAGCCCTCAATGCAAAGGCTCTAGACGCAAATATTGGTGTGAGAGCTAATTCAATCAAGGAAACACTGCATGTTGGTGAAGGACATATTGAAGAAGGATCAGCCGAGTGGTTCTTGTGGGAGAACAACTCCATTTGGCTCACTAACTTCACACACCATCAGGCTTCCAAGCAGCTCTCAAGGAAACTCAGTTTTCACACTCTATGCTTAGTGCCCTTTGTGTGCCTAGGACTGAAATGAAGCTTGGTCAGCATCCCACACAAACGAATGCTCCACATGCGGGTTTCACATGCCACCAACTCCACATTCACAGGCAACTTCAGCGCCACAGCCGTTTTCAGATAGCCCTCAATGCAGAGGCTCTAGACGCAAATATTGGTGTGAGAGCTAATTCAATAAAGGAAACACTGCATGTTGGTGAAGGGCATATTGAAGAAGGATCAGCCGAGTGGTTCTTGTGGGAGAACAACTCCATTTGGCTCACTAACTTCACACACCATCAGGCTTCCAAGCAGCTCTCAAGGAAACTCAGTTTTCACACTCTATGCTTAGTGCCCTTTGAGTGCATTATCTAGGAATGAACCTGGTAGAGCATCCCACACAAACGAATGCTCCACATGCGGGTTTCACATGCCACCAACTCCACATTGACAGGCAACTTCAGCGCCACAGCCGTTTTCAGATAGCCCTCAATGCAAAGGCTCTAGACGCAAATATTGGTGTGAGAGCTAATTCAATCAAGGAAACACTGCATGTTGGTGAAGGGCATACTGAAGAAGGATCAGCCGAGTGGTTCTTGTGGGAGAACAACTCCATTTGGCTCACGAACTTCACACACCATCAGGCTTCCAAGCAGCTCTCAAGGAAACTCAGTTTTCACACTCTATGCTTAGTGCCCTTTGAGTGCATTATCTAGGAATGAACCTGGTCAGCATCACACACAAACGAATGCTCCACATGCGGGTTTCACATGCCACCAACTCCACATTCACAGGCAACTTCAGCGCCACAGCCGTTTTCAGATAGCCCTCAATGCAAAGGCTCTAGACGCAAATATTGGTGTGAGAGCTAATTCAATCAAGGAAACACTGCATGTTGGTGAAGGGCATATTGAAGAAGGATCAGACGAGTGGTTCTTGTGGGAGAACAACTCCATTTGGCTCACTAACTTCACACACCATCAGGCTTCCAAGCAGCTCTCAAGGAAACTCAGTTTTCACACTCTATGCTTAGTGCCCTTTGAGTGCATTATCTAGGAATGAACCTGGTAGAGCATCCCACACAAACGAATGCTCCACATGCGGGTTTCACATGCCACCAACTCCACATTCACAGGCAACTTCAGCGCCACAGCCGTTTTCAGATAGCCCTCAATGCAAAGGCTCTAGACGCAAATATTGGTGTGAGATCTAATTCAATCAAGGAAACACTGCATGTTGGTGAAGGGCATATTGAAGAAGGATCAGCCGAGTGGTTCTTGTGGGAGAACAACTCCATTTGGCTCACGAACTTCACACACCATCAGGCTTCCAAGCAGCTCTCAAGGAAACTCAGTTTTCACACTCTATGCTTAGTGCCCTTTGTGTGCCTAGGACTGAAATGTAGCTTGGTCAGCATCCCACACAAACGAATGCTCCACATGCGGGTTTCACATGCCACCAACTCCACATTCACAGGCAACTTCAGCGCCACAGCCGTTTTCAGATAGCCCTCAATGCAAAGGCTCTAGACGCAAATATTGGTGTGAGAGCTAATTCAATCAAGGAAACACTGCATGTTGGTGAAGGGCATATTGAAGAAGGATCAGCCGAGTGGTTCTTGTGGGAGAACAACTCCATTTGGCTCCCTAACTTCACACACCATCAGGCTTCCAAGCAGCTCTCAAGGAAACTCAGTTTTCACACTCTATGCTTAGTGCCCTTTGAGTGCATTATCTAGGAATGAACCTGGTAGAGCATCCCACACAAACGAATGCTCCACATGCTGGTTTCACATGCCACCAACTCCACATTCACAGGCAACTTCAGCGCCACAGCCGTTTTCAGATAGCCCTCAATGCAAAGGCTCTAGACGCAAATATTGGTGTGAGAGCTAATTCAATCAAGGAAACACTGCATGTTGGTGAAGGGCATATTGAAGAAGGATCAGCCGAGTGGTTCTTGTGGGAGAACAACTCCATTTGGCTCACTAACTTCACACACCATCAGGCTTCCAAGCAGCTCTCAAGGAAACTCAGTTTTCACACTCTATGCTTAGTGCCCTTTGAGTGCATTATCTAGGAATGAACCTGGTAGAGCATCCCACACAAACGAATGCTCCACATGCGGGTTTCACATGCCACCAACTCCACATTCACAGGCAACTTCAGCGCCACAGCCGTTTTCAGATAGCCCACAATGCAAAGGCTCTAGACGCAAATATTGGTGTGAGAGCTAATTCAATCAAGGAAACACTGCATGTTGGTGAAGGGCATACTGAAGAAGGATCAGCCGAGTGGTTCTTGTGGGAGAACAACTCCATTTGGCTCACTAACTTCACACACCATCAGGCTTCCAAGCAGCTCTCAAGGAAACTCAGTTTTCACACTCTATGCTTAGTGCCCTTTGTGTGCCTAGGACTGAAATGAAGCTTGGTCAGCATCCCACACAAACGAATGCTCCACATGCGGGTTTCACATGCCACCAACTCCACATTGACAGGCAACTTCAGCGCCACAGCCGTTTCAGATAGCCCTCAATGCAGAGGCTCTAGACGCAAATATTGGTGTGAGAGCTAATTCAATCAAGGAAACACTGCATGTTGGTGAAGGGCATATTGAAGAAGGATCAGCCGAGTGGTTCTTGTGGGAGAACAACTCCATTTGGCTCACTAACTTCACACACCATCAGGCTTCCAAGCAGCTCTCAAGGAAACTCAGTTTTCACACTCTATGCTTAGTGCCCTTTGTGTGCCTAGGACTGAAATGAAGCTTGGTCAGCATCCCACACAAACGAATGCTCCACATGCGGGTTTCACATGCCACCAACTCCACATTCACAGGCAACTTCAGCGCCACAGCCGTTTTCAGATAGCCCTCAATGCAAAGGCTCTAGACGCAAATATTGGTGTGAGAGCTAATTCAATCAAGGAAACACTGCATGTTGGTGAAGGGCATATTGAAGAAGGATCAGCCGAGTGGTTCTTGTGGGAGAACAACTCCATTTGGCTCACTAACTTCACACACCATCAGGCTTCGAAGCAGCTCTCAAGGAAACTCAGTTTTCACACTCTATGCTTAGTGCCCTTTGAGTGCATTATCTAGGAATGAACCTGGTAGAGCATCCCACACAAACGAATGCTCCACATGCGGGTTTCACATGCCACCAACTCCACATTCACAGGCAACTTCAGCGCCACAGCCGTTTTCAGATAGCCCACAATGCAAAGGCTCTAGACGCAAATATTGGTGTGAGAGCTAATTCAATCAAGGAAACACTGCATGTTGGTGAAGGGCATATTGAAGAAGGATCAGCCGAGTGGTTCTTGTGGGAGAACAACTCCATTTGGCTCACGAACTTCACACACCATCAGGCTTCCAAGCAGCTCTCAAGGAAACTCAGTTTTCACACTCTATGCTTAGTGCCCTTTGTGTGCCTAGGAATGAAATGAAGCTTGGTCAGCATCCCACACAAACGAATGCTCCACATGCGGGTTTCACATGCCACCAACTCCACATTCACAGGCAACTTCAGCGCCACAGCCGTTTTCAGATAGCCCTCAATGCAAAGGCTCTAGACGCAAATATTGGTGTGAGAGCTAATTCAATCAAGGAAACATTGCATGTTGGTGAAGGGCATATTGAAGAAGGATCAGCCGAGTGGTTCTTGTGGGAGAACAACTCCATTTGGCTCACTAACTTCACACACCATCAGGCTTCCAAGCAGCTCTCAAGGAAACTCAGTTTTCACACTCTATGTTTAGTGCCCTTTGAGTGCATTATCTAGGAATGAACCTGGTAGAGCATCCCACACAAATGAATGCTCCACATGCGGGTTTCACATGCCACCAACTCCACATTCACAGGCAACTTCAGCGCCACAGCCGTTTTCAGATAGCCCTCAATGCAAAGGCTCTAGACGCAAATATTGGTGTGAGAGCTAATTCAATCAAGGAAACACTGCATGTTGGTGAAGGGCATATTGAAGAAGGATCAGCCGAGTGGTTCTTGTGGGAGAACAACTCCATTTGGCTCACTAACTTCACACACCATCAGGCTTCCAAGCAGCTCTCAAGGAAACTCAGTTTTCACACTCTATGCTTAGTGCCCTTTGTGTGCCTAGGACTGAAATGAAGCTTGGTCAGCATCCCACACAAACGAATGCTCCACATGCGGGTTTCACATGCCACCAACTCCACATTCACAGGCAACTTCAGCACCACAGCCATTTTCAGATAGCCCTCAATGCAAAGGCTCTAGACGCAAATATTGGTGTGAGAGCTAATTCAATCAAGGAAACACTGCATGTTGGTGAAGGGCATATTGAAGAAGGATCAGCCGAGTGGTTCTTGTGGGAGAACAACTCCATTTGGCTCACTAACTTCACACACCATCAGGCTTCCAAGCAGCTCTCAAGGAAACTCAGTTTTCACACTCTATGCTTAGTGCCCTTTGAGTGCATTATCTAGGAATGAACCTGGTAGAGCATCCCACACAAACGAATGCTCCACATGCGGGTTTCACATGCCACCAACTCCACATTCACAGGCAACTTCAGCGCCACAGCCGTTTTCAGATAGCCCACAATGCAAAGGCTCTAGACGCAAATATTGGTGTGAGAGCTAATTCAATCAAGGAAACACTGCATGTTGGTGAAGGGCATATTGAAGAAGGATCAGCCGAGTGGTTCTTGTGGGAGAACAACTCCATTTGGCTCACTAACTTCACACACCATCAGGCTTCCAAGCAGCTCTCAAGGAAACTCAGTTTTCACACTCTATGCTTAGTGCCCTTTGTGTGCCTAGGACTGAAATGAAGCTTGGTCAGCATCCCACACAAACGAATGCTCCACATGCGGGTTTCACATGCCACCAACTCCACATTCACAGGCAACTTCAGCGCCACAGCCGTTTTCAGATAGCCCTCAATGCAAAGGCTCTAGACGCAAATATTGGTGTGAGAGCTAATTCAATCAAGGAAACATTGCATGTTGGTGAAGGGCATATTGAAGAAGGATCAGCCGAGTGGTTCTTGTGGGAGAACAACTCCATTTGGCTCACTAACTTCACACACCATCAGGCTTCCAAGCAGCTCTCAAGGAAACTCAGTTTTCACACTCTATGTTTAGTGCCCTTTGAGTGCATTATGTAGGAATGAACCTGGTAGAGCATCCCACACAAATGAATGCTCCACATGCGGGTTTCACATGCCACCAACTCCACATTCACAGGCAACTTCAGCGCCACAGCCGTTTTCAGATAGCCCTCAATGCAAAGGCTCTAGACGCAAATATTGGTGTGAGAGCTAATTCAATCAAGGAAACACTGCATGTTGGTGAAGGGCATATTGAAGAAGGATCAGCCGAGTGGTTCTTGTGGGAGAACAACTCCATTTGGCTCACTAACTTCACACACCATCAGGCTTCCAAGCAGCTCTCAAGGAAACTCAGTTTTCACACTCTATGCTTAGTGCCCTTTGAGTGCATTATCTAGGAATGAACCTGGTCAGCATCCCACACAAACGAATGCTCCACATGCGGGTTTCACATGCCACCAACTCCACATTGACAGGCAACTTCAGCGCCACAGCCGTTTTCAGATAGCCCTCAATGCAAAGGCTCTAGACGCAAATATTGGTGTGAGAGCTAATTCAATCAAGGAAACATTGCATGTTGGTGAAGGGCATATTGAAGAAGGATCAGCCGAGTGGTTCTTGTGGGAGAACAACTCCATTTGGCTCACTAACTTCACACACCATCAGGCTTCCAAGCAGCTCTCAAGGAAACTCAGTTTTCACACTCTATGTTTAGTGCCCTTTGAGTGCATTATCTAGGAATGAACCTGGTAGAGCATCCCACACAAATGAATGCTCCACATGCGGGTTTCACATGCCACCAACTCCAGATTCACAGGCAACTTCAGCGCCACAGCCGTTTTCAGATAGCCCTCAATGCAAAGGCTCTAGACGCAAATATTGGTGTGAGAGCTAATTCAATCAAGGAAACACTGCATGTTGGTGAAGGGCATATTGAAGAAGGATCAGCCGAGTGGTTCTTGTGGGAGAACAACTCCATTTGGCTGACTAACTTCACACACCATCAGGCTTCCAAGCAGCTCTCAAGGAAACTCAGTTTTCACACTCTATGCTTAGTGCCCTTTGTGTGCCTAGGAATGAAATGAAGCTTGGTCAGCATCCCACACAAACGAATGCTCCACATGCGGGTTTCACATGCCACCAACTCCACATTCACAGGCAACTTCAGCGCCACAGCCGTTTTCAGATAGCCCACAATGCAAAGGCTCTAGACGCAAATATTGGTGTGAGAGCTAATTCAATCAAGGAAACACTGCATGTTGGTGAAGGGCATATTGAAGAAGGATCAGCCGAGTGGTTCTTGTGGGAGAACAACTCCATTTGGCTCACGAACTTCACACACCATCAGGCTTCCAAGCAGCTCTCAAGGAAACTCAGTTTTCACACTCTATGCTTAGTGCCCTTTGTGTGCCTAGGAATGAAATGAAGCTTGGTCAGCATCCCACACAAACGAATGCTCCACATGCGGGTTTCACATGCCACCAACTCCACATTGACAGGCAACTTCAGCGCCACAGCCGTTTTCAGATAGCCCTCAATGCAAAGGCTCTAGACGCAAATATTGGTGTGAGAGCTAATTCAATCAAGGAAACATTGCATGTTGGTGAAGGGCATATTGAAGAAGGATCAGCCGAGTGGTTCTTGTGGGAGAACAACTCCATTTGGCTCACTAACTTCACACACCATCAGGCTTCCAAGCAGCTCTCAAGGAAACTCAGTTTTCACACTCTATGTTTAGTGCCCTTTGAGTGCATTATCTAGGAATGAACCTGGTAGAGCATCCCACACAAATGAATGCTCCACATGCGGGTTTCACATGCCACCAACTCCACATTCACAGGCAACTTCAGCGCCACAGCCGTTTTCAGATAGCCCTCAATGCAAAGGCTCTAGACGCAAATATTGGTGTGAGAGCTAATTCAATCAAGGAAACACTGCATGTTGGTGAAGGGCATATTGAAGAAGGATCAGCCGAGTGGTTCTTGTGGGAGAACAACTCCATTTGGCTCACTAACTTCACACACCATCAGGCTTCCAAGCAGCTCTCAAGGAAACTCAGTTTTCACACTCTATGCTTAGTGCCCTTTGTGTGCCTAGGAATGAAATGAAGCTTGGTCAGCATCCCACACAAACGAATGCTCCACATGCGGGTTTCACATGCCACCAACTCCACATTGACAGGCAACTTCAGCGCCACAGCCGTTTTCAGATAGCCCTCAAAGCAAAGGCTCTAGACGCAAATATTGGTGTGAGAGCTAATTCAATCAAGGAAACACTGCATGTTGGTGAAGGGCATATTGAAGAAGGATCAGCCGAGTGGTTCTTGTGGGAGAACAACTCCATTTGGCTCACTAACTTCACACACCATCAGGCTTCCAAGCAGCTCTCAAGGAAACTCAGTTTTCACACTCTATGCTTAGTGCCCTTTGAGTGCATTATCTAGGAATGAACCTGGTAGAGCATCCCACACAAATGAATGCTCCACATGCGGGTTTCACATGCCACCAACTCCACATTGACAGGCAACTTCAGCGCCACAGCCGTTTTCAGATAGCCCTCAAAGCAAAGGCTCTAGGCGCAAATATTGGTGTGAGAGCTAATTCAATCAAGGAAACATTGCATGTTGGTGAAGGGCATATTGAAGAAGGATCAGCCGAGTGGTTCTTGTGGGAGAACAACTCCATTTGGCTCACTAACTTCACACACCATCAGGCTTCCAAGCAGCTCTCAAGGAAACTCAGTTTTCACACTCTATGCTTAGTGCCCTTTGAGTGCATTATCTAGGAATGAACCTGGTAGAGCATCCCACACAAATGAATGCTCCACATGCGGGTTTCACATGCCACCAACTCCACATTCACAGGCAACTTCAGCGCCACAGCCGTTTTCAGATAGCCCTCAATGCAAAGGCTCTAGACGCAAATATTGGTGTGAGAGCTAATTCAATCAAGGAAACACTGCATGTTGGTGAAGGGCATATTGAAGAAGGATCAGCCGAGTGGTTCTTGTGGGAGAACAACTCCATTTGGCTCACTAACTTCACACACCATCAGGCTTCCAAGCAGCTCTCAAGGAAACTCAGTTTTCACACTCTATGCTTAGTGCCCTTTGTGTGCCTAGGACTGAAATGAAGCTTGGTCAGCATCCCACACAAACGAATGCTCCACATGCGGGTTTCACATGCCACCAACTCCACATTCACAGGCAACTTCAGCGCCACAGCCGTTTTCAGATAGCCCTCAAAGCAAAGGCTCTAGACGCAAATATTGGTGTGAGAGCTAATTCAATCAAGGAAACACTGCATGTTGGTGAAGGGCATATTGAAGAAGGATCAGTCGAGTGGTTCTTGTGGGAGAACAACTCCATTTGGCTGACTAACTTCACACACCATCAGGCTTCCAAGCAGCTCTCAAGGAAACTCAGTTTTCACACTCTATGCTTAGTGGTCTTTGAGTGCATTATCTAGGAATGAACCTGGTAGAGCATCCCACACAAACGAATGCTCCACATGCGGGTTTCACATGCCACCAACTCCACATTCACAGGCAACTTCAGCGCCACAGCCGTTTTCAGATAGCCCTCAATGCAAAGGCTCTAGACGCAAATATTGGTGTGAGAGCTAATTCAATCAAGGAAACATTGCATGTTGGTGAAGGGCATATTGAAGAAGGATCAGCCGAGTGGTTCTTGTGGGAGAACAACTCCATTTGGCTCACTAACTTCACACACCATCAGGCTTCCAAGCAGCTCTCAAGGAAACTCAGTTTTCACACTCTATGCTTAGTGCCCTTTGTGTGCCTAGGAATGAAATGAAGCTTGGTCAGCATCCCACACAAACGAATGCTCCACATGCGGGTTTCACATGCCACCAACTCCACATTCACAGGCAACTTCAGCGCCACAGCCGTTTTTAGATAGCCCTTAAAGCAAAGGCTCTAGACGCAAATATTGGTGTGAGAGCTAATTCAATCAAGGAAACATTGCATGTTGGTGAAGGGCATATTGAAGAAGGATCAGCCGAGTGGTTCTTGTGGGAGAACAACTCCATTTGGCTCACTAACTTCACACACCATCAGGCTTCCAAGCAGCTCTCAAGGAAACTCAGTTTTCACACTCTATGTTTAGTGCCCTTTGAGTGCATTATCTAGGAATGAACCTGGTAGAGCATCCCACACAAATGAATGCTCCACATGCGGGTTTCACATGCCACCAACTCCACATTCACAGGCAACTTCAGCGCCACAGCCGTTTTCAGATAGCCCTCAATGCAAAGGCTCTAGACGCAAATATTGGTGTGAGAGCTAATTCAATCAAGGAAACACTGCATGTTGGTGAAGGGCATATTGAAGAAGGATCAGCCGAGTGGTTCTTGTGGGAGAACAACTCCATTTGGCTCACTAACTTCACACACCATCAGGCTTCCAAGCAGCTCACAAGGAAACTCAGTTTTCACACTCTATGCTTAGTGCCCTTTGTGTGCCTAGGACTGAAATGAAGCTTGGTCAGCATCCCACACAAACGAATGCTCCACATGCGGGTTTCACATGCCACCAACTCCACATTCACAGGCAACTTCAGCGCCACAGCCGTTTTCAGATAGCCCTCAAAGCAAAGGCTCTAGACGCAAATATTGGTGTGAGAGCTAATTCAATCAAGGAAACACTGCATGTTGGTGAAGGGCATATTGAAGAAGGATCAGCCGAGTGGTTCTTGTGGGAGAACAACTCCATTTGGCTCACTAACTTCACACACCATCAGGCTTCCAAGCAGCTCTCAAGGAAACTCAGTTTTCACACTCTATGCTTAGTGCCCTTTGAGTGCATTATCTAGGAATGAACCTGGTAGAGCATCCCACACAAACGAATGCTCCACATGCGGGTTTCACATGCCACCAACTCCACATTCACAGGCAACTTCAGCGCCACAGCCGTTTTCAGATAGCCCTCAATGCAAAGGCTCTAGACGCAAATATTGGTGTGAGAGCTAATTCAATCAAGGAAACATTGCATGTTGGTGAAGGGCATATTGAAGAAGGATCAGCCGAGTGGTTCTTGTGGGAGAACAACTCCATTTGGCTCACTAACTTCACACACCATCAGGCTTCCAAGCAGCTCTCAAGGAAACTCAGTTTTCACACTCTATGCTTAGTGCCCTTTGTGTTCCTAGGAATGAAATGAAGCTTGGTCAGCATCCCACACAAACGAATGCTCCACATGCGGGTTTCACATGCCACCAACTCCACATTCACAGGCAACTTCAGCGCCACAGCCGTTTTCAGATAGCCCTCAAAGCAAAGGCTCTAGACGCAAATATTGGTGTGAGAGCTAATTCAATCAAGGAAACATTGCATGTTGGTGAAGGGCATATTGAAGAAGGATCAGCCGAGTGGTTCTTGTGGGAGAACAACTCCATTTGGCTCACTAACTTCACACACCATCAGGCTTCCAAGCAGCTCTCAAGGAAACTCAGTTTTCACACTCTATGCTTAGTGCCCTTTGTGTGCCTAGGAATGAAATGAAGCTTGGTCAGCATCCCACACAAACGAATGCTCCACATGCGGGTTTCACATGCCACCAACTCCACATTCACAGGCAACTTCAGCGCCACAGCCGTTTTTAGATAGCCCTTAAAGCAAAGGCTCTAGACGCAAATATTGGTGTGAGAGCTAATTCAATCAAGGAAACATTGCATGTTGGTGAAGGGCATATTGAAGAAGGATCAGCCGAGTGGTTCTTGTGGGAGAACAACTCCATTTGGCTCACTAACTTCACACACCATCAGGCTTCCAAGCAGCTCTCAAGGAAACTCAGTTTTCACACTCTATGTTTAGTGCCCTTTGAGTGCATTATCTAGGAATGAACCTGGTAGAGCATCCCACACAAATGAATGCTCCACATGCGGGTTTCACATGCCACCAACTCCACATTCACAGGCAACTTCAGCGCCACAGCCGTTTTCAGATAGCCCTCAATGCAAAGGCTCTAGACGCAAATATTGGTGTGAGAGCTAATTCAATCAAGGAAACACTGCATGTTGGTGAAGGGCATATTGAAGAAGGATCAGCCGAGTGGTTCTTGTGGGAGAACAACTCCATTTGGCTCACTAACTTCACACACCATCAGGCTTCCAAGCAGCTCACAAGGAAACTCAGTTTTCACACTCTATGCTTAGTGTCCCTTTGTGTGCCTAGGACTGAAATGAAGCTTGGTCAGCATCCCACACAAACGAATGCTCCACATGCGGTTTCACATGCCACCAACTCCACATTCACAGGCAACTTCAGCGCCACAGCCGTTTTCAGATAGCCCTCAAAGCAAAGGCTCTAGACGCAAATATTGGTGTGAGAGCTAATTCAATCAAGGAAACACTGCATGTTGGTGAAGGGCATATTGAAGAAGGATCAGCCGAGTGGTTCTTGTGGGAGAACAACTCCATTTGGCTCACTAACTTCACACACCATCAGGCTTCCAAGCAGCTCTCAAGGAAACTCAGTTTTCACACTCTATGCTTAGTGCCCTTTGAGTGCATTATCTAGGAATGAACCTGGTAGAGCATCCCACACAAACGAATGCTCCACATGCGGGTTTCACATGCCACCAACTCCACATTCACAGGCAACTTCAGCGCCACAGCCGTTTTCAGATAGCCCTCAATGCAAAGGCTCTAGACGCAAATATTGGTGTGAGAGCTAATTCAATCAAGGAAACATTGCATGTTGGTGAAGGGCATATTGAAGAAGGATCAGCCGAGTGGTTCTTGTGGGAGAACAACTCCATTTGGCTCACTAACTTCACACACCATCAGGCTTCCAAGCAGCTCTCAAGGAAACTCAGTTTTCACACTCTATGCTTAGTGCCCTTTGTGTTCCTAGGAATGAAATGAAGCTTGGTCAGCATCCCACACAAACGAATGCTCCACATGCGGGTTTCACATGCCACCAACTCCACATTCACAGGCAACTTCAGCGCCACAGCCGTTTTCAGATAGCCCTCAAAGCAAAGGCTCTAGACGCAAATATTGGTGTGAGAGCTAATTCAATCAAGGAAACATTGCATGTTGGTGAAGGGCATATTGAAGAAGGATCAGCCGAGTGGTTCTTGTGGGAGAACAACTCCATTTGGCTCACTAACTTCACACACCATCAGGCTTCCAAGCAGCTCTCAAGGAAACTCAGTTTTCACACTCTATGTTTAGTGCCCTTTGAGTGCATTATCTAGGAATGACCTGGTAGAGCATCCCACACAAATGAATGCTCCACATGCGGGTTTCACATGCCACCAACTCCACATTCACAGGCAACTTCAGCGCCACAGCCGTTTTCAGATAGCCCTCAATGCAAAGGCTCTAGACTCAAATATTGGTGTGAGAGCTAATTCAATCAAGGAAACACTGCATGTTGGTGAAGGGCATATTGAAGAAGGATCAGCCGAGTGGTTCTTGTGGGAGAACAACTCCATTTGGCTCACTAACTTCACACACCATCAGGCTTCCAAGCAGCTCTCAAGGAAACTCAGTTTTCACACTCTATGCTTAGTGCCCTTTGTGTGCCTAGGACTGAAATGAAGCTTGGTCAGCATCCCACACAAACGAATGCTCCACATGCGGGTTTCACATGCCACCAACTCCACATTCACAGGCAACTTCAGCGCCACAGCCGTTTTCAGATAGCCCTCAATGCAAAGGCTCTAGACGCAAATATTGGTGTGAGAGCTAATTCAATCAAGGAAACACTGCATGTTGGTGAAGGGCATATTGAAGAAGGATCAGCCGAGTGGTTCTTGTGGGAGAACAACTCCATTTGGCTGACTAACTTCACACACCATCAGGCTTCCAAGCAGCTCTCAAGGAAACTCAGTTTTCACACTCTATGCTTAGTGGTCTTTGAGTGCATTATCTAGGAATGAACCTGGTAGAGCATCCCACACAAACGAATGCTCCACATGCGGGTTTCACATGCCACCAACTCCACATTCACAGGCAACTTCAGCGCCACAGCCGTTTTCAGATAGCCCTCAATGCAAAGGCTCTAGACGCAAATATTGTGTGAGAGCTAATTCAATCAAGGAAACACTGCATGTTGGTGAAGGGCATATTGAAGAAGGATCAGCCGAGTGGTTCTTGTGGGAGAACAACTCCATTTGGCTCCCTAACTTCACACACCATCAGGCTTCCAAGCAGCTCTCAAGGAAACTCAGTTTTCACACTCTATGCTTAGTGCCCTTTGAGTGCATTATCTAGGAATGAACCTGGTAGAGCATCCCACACAAACGAATGCTCCACATGCGGGTTTCACATGCCACCAACTCCACATTCACAGGCAACTTCAGCGCCACAGCCATTTTCAGATAGCCCACAATGCAAAGGCTCTAGACGCAAATATTGGTGTGAGAGCTAATTCAATCAAGGAAACACTGCATGTTGGTGAAGGGCATATTGAAGAAGGATCAACCGAGTGGTTCTTGTGGGAGAACAACTCCATTTGGCTCACTAACTTCACACACCATCAGGCTTCCAAGCAGCTCTCAAGGAAACTCAGTTTTCACACTCTATGCTTAGTGCCCTTTGTGTGCCTAGGACTGAAAGGAAGCTTGGTCAGCATCCCACACAAACGAATGCTCCACATGCGGGTTTCACATGCCACCAACTCCACATTCACAGGCAACTTCAGCGCCACAGCCGTTTTCAGATAGCCCTCAATGCAAAGGCTCTAGACGCAAATATTGGTGTGAGAGCTAATTCAATCAAGGAAACACTGCATGTTGGTGAAGGGCATATTGAAGAAGGATCAGCCGAGTGGTTCTTGTGGGAGAACAACTCCATTTGGCTCCCTAACTTCACACACCATCAGGCTTCCAAGCAGCTCTCAAGGAAACTCAGTTTTCACACTCTATGCTTAGTGCCCTTTGTGTGCCTAGAACTGAAATGAAGCTTGGTCAGCATCCCACACAAACGAATGCTCCACATGCGGGTTTCACATGCCACCAACTCCACATTCACAGGCAACTTCAGCGCCACAGCCGTTTTCAGATAGCCCTCAATGCAAAGGCTCTAGACGCAAATATTGGTGTGAGAGCTAATTCAATCAAGGAAACACTGCATGTTGGTGAAGGGCATATTGAAGAAGGATCAGCCGAGTGGTTCTTGTGGGAGAACAACTCCATTTGGCTCACTAACTTCACACACCATCAGGCTTCCAAGCAGCTCTCAAGGAAACTCAGTTTTCACACTCTATGCTTAGTGCCCTTTGTTTGGCTAGGACTGAAATGAACCTGGTAGAGCATCCCACACAAACGAACGCTCCACATGCGGGTTTCACTTGCCACCAACTCCACATTGACAGGCAACTTCAGCGCCACAGCCGTTTTCAGATAGCCCTCAATGCAAAGGCTCTAGACGCAAATATTGGTGTGAGAGCTAATTCAATCAAGGAAACACTGCATGTTGGTGAAGGGCATATTGAAGAAGGATCAGCCGAGTGGTTCTTGTGGGAGAACAACTCCATTTGGCTCACTAACTTCACACACCATCAGGCTTCCAAGCAGCTCTCAAGGAAACTCAGTTTTCACACTCTATGCTTAGTGGTCTTTGAGTGCATTATCTAGGAATGAACCTGGTAGAGCATCCCACACAAACGAATGCTCCACATGCGGGTTTCACATGCCACCAACTCCACATTCACAGGCAACTTCAGCGCCACAGCCGTTTTCAGATAGCCCTCAATGCAAAGGCTCTAGACGCAAATATTGGTGTGAGAGCTAATTCAATCAAGGAAACATTGCATGTTGGTGAAGGGCATATTGAAGAAGGATCAGCCGAGTGGTTCTTGTGGGAGAACAACTCCATTTGGCTCACTAACTTCACACACCATCAGGCTTCCAAGCAGCTCTCAAGGAAACTCAGTTTTCACACTCTATGCTTAGTGCCCTTTGTGTGCCTAGGAATGAAATGAAGCTTGGTCAGCATCCCACACAAACGAATGCTCCACATGCGGGTTTCACATGCCACCAACTCCACATTCACAGGCAACTTCAGCGCCACAGCCGTTTTTAGATAGCCCTCAAAGCAAAGGCTCTAGACGCAAATATTGGTGTGAGAGCTAATTCAATCAAGGAAACATTGCATGTTGGTGAAGGGCATATTGAAGAAGGATCAGCCGAGTGGTTCTTGTGGGAGAACAACTCCATTTGGCTCACTAACTTCACACACCATCAGGCTTCCAAGCAGCTCTCAAGGAAACTCAGTTTTCACACTCTATGTTTAGTGCCCTTTGAGTGCATTATCTAGGAATGAACCTGGTAGAGCATCCCACACAAATGAATGCTCCACATGCGGGTTTCACATGCCACCAACTCCACATTCACAGGCAACTTCAGCGCCACAGCCGTTTTCAGATAGCCCTCAATGCAAAGGCTCTAGACGCAAATATTGGTGTGAGAGCTAATTCAATCAAGGAAACACTGCATGTTGGTGAAGGGCATATTGAAGAAGGATCAGCCGAGTGGTTCTTGTGGGAGAACAACTCCATTTGGCTCACTAACTTCACACACCATCAGGCTTCCAAGCAGCTCACAAGGAAACTCAGTTTTCACACTCTATGCTTAGTGCCCTTTGTGTGCCTAGGACTGAAATGAAGCTTGGTCAGCATCCCACACAAACGAATGCTCCACATGCGGGTTTCACATGCCACCAACTCCACATTCACAGGCAACTTCAGCGCCACAGCCGTTTTCAGATAGCCCTCAAAGCAAAGGCTCTAGACGCAAATATTGGTGTGAGAGCTAATTCAATCAAGGAAACACTGCATGTTGGTGAAGGGCATATTGAAGAAGGATCAGCCGAGTGGTTCTTGTGGGAGAACAACTCCATTTGGCTCACTAACTTCACACACCATCAGGCTTCCAAGCAGCTCTCAAGGAAACTCAGTTTTCACACTCTATGCTTAGTGCCCTTTGAGTGCATTATCTAGGAATGAACCTGGTAGAGCATCCCACACAAACGAATGCTCCACATGCGGGTTTCACATGCCACCAACTCCACATTCACAGGCAACTTCAGCGCCACAGCCGTTTTCAGATAGCCCTCAATGCAAAGGCTCTAGACGCAAATATTGGTGTGAGAGCTAATTCAATCAAGGAAACATTGCATGTTGGTGAAGGGCATATTGAAGAAGGATCAGCCGAGTGGTTCTTGTGGGAGAACAACTCCATTTGGCTCACTAACTTCACACACCATCAGGCTTCCAAGCAGCTCTCAAGGAAACTCAGTTTTCACACTCTATGCTTAGTGCCCTTTGTGTTCCTAGGAATGAAATGAAGCTTGGTCAGCATCCCACACAAACGAATGCTCCACATGCGGGTTTCACATGCCACCAACTCCACATTCACAGGCAACTTCAGCGCCACAGCCGTTTTCAGATAGCCCTCAAAGCAAAGGCTCTAGACGCAAATATTGGTGTGAGAGCTAATTCAATCAAGGAAACATTGCATGTTGGTGAAGGGCATATTGAAGAAGGATCAGCCGAGTGGTTCTTGTGGGAGAACAACTCCATTTGGCTCACTAACTTCACACACCATCAGGCTTCCAAGCAGCTCTCAAGGAAACTCAGTTTTCACACTCTATGTTTAGTGCCCTTTGAGTGCATTATCTAGGAATGAACCTGGTAGAGCATCCCACACAAATGAATGCTCCACATGCGGGTTTCACATGCCACCAACTCCACATTCACAGGCAACTTCAGCGCCACAGCCGTTTTCAGATAGCCCTCAATGCAAAGGCTCTAGACTCAAATATTGGTGTGAGAGCTAATTCAATCAAGGAAACACTGCATGTTGGTGAAGGGCATATTGAAGAAGGATCAGCCGAGTGGTTCTTGTGGGAGAACAACTCCATTTGGCTCACTAACTTCACACACCATCAGGCTTCCAAGCAGCTCTCAAGGAAACTCAGTTTTCACACTCTATGCTTAGTGCCCTTTGTGTGCCTAGGACTGAAATGAAGCTTGGTCAGCATCCCACACAAACGAATGCTCCACATGCGGGTTTCACATGCCACCAACTCCACATTCACAGGCAACTTCAGCGCCACAGCCGTTTTCAGATAGCCCTCAATGCAAAGGCTCTAGACGCAAATATTGGTGTGAGAGCTAATTCAATCAAGGAAACACTGCATGTTGGTGAAGGGCATATTGAAGAAGGATCAGCCGAGTGGTTCTTGTGGGAGAACAACTCCATTTGGCTGACTAACTTCACACACCATCAGGCTTCCAAGCAGCTCTCAAGGAAACTCAGTTTTCACACTCTATGCTTAGTGGTCTTTGAGTGCATTATCTAGGAATGAACCTGGTAGAGCATCCCACACAAACGAATGCTCCACATGCGGGTTTCACATGCCACCAACTCCACATTCACAGGCAACTTCAGCGCCACAGCCGTTTTCAGATAGCCCTCAATGCAAAGGCTCTAGACGCAAATATTGGTGTGAGAGCTAATTCAATCAAGGAAACACTGCATGTTGGTGAAGGGCATATTGAAGAAGGATCAGCCGAGTGGTTCTTGTGGGAGAACAACTCCATTTGGCTCCCTAACTTCACACACCATCAGGCTTCCAAGCAGCTCTCAAGGAAACTCAGTTTTCACACTCTATGCTTAGTGCCCTTTGAGTGCATTATCTAGGAATGAACCTGGTAGAGCATCCCACACAAACGAATGCTCCACATGCGGGTTTCACATGCCACCAACTCCACATTCACAGGCAACTTCAGCGCCACAGCCATTTTCAGATAGCCCACAATGCAAAGGCTCTAGACGCAAATATTGGTGTGAGAGCTAATTCAATCAAGGAAACACTGCATGTTGGTGAAGGGCATATTGAAGAAGGATCAACCGAGTGGTTCTTGTGGGAGAACAACTCCATTTGGCTCACTAACTTCACACACCATCAGGCTTCCAAGCAGCTCTCAAGGAAACTCAGTTTTCACACTCTATGCTTAGTGCCCTTTGTGTGCCTAGGACTGAAAGGAAGCTTGGTCAGCATCCCACACAAACGAATGCTCCACATGCGGGTTTCACATGCCACCAACTCCACATTCACAGGCAACTTCAGCGCCACAGCCGTTTTCAGATAGCCCTCAATGCAAAGGCTCTAGACGCAAATATTGGTGTGAGAGCTAATTCAATCAAGGAAACACTGCATGTTGGTGAAGGGCATATTGAAGAAGGATCAGCCGAGTGGTTCTTGTGGGAGAACAACTCCATTTGGCTCACTAACTTCACACACCATCAGGCTTCCAAGCAGCTCTCAAGGAAACTCAGTTTTCACACTCTATGCTTAGTGCCCTTTGTGTGCCTAGAACTGAAATGAAGCTTGGTCAGCATCCCACACAAACGAATGCTCCACATGCGGGTTTCACATGCCACCAACTCCACATTCACAGGCAACTTCAGCGCCACAGCCGTTTTCAGATAGCCCTCAATGCAAAGGCTCTAGACGCAAATATTGGTGTGAGAGCTAATTCAATCAAGGAAACACTGCATGTTGGTGAAGGGCATATTGAAGAAGGATCAGCCGAGTGGTTCTTGTGGAGAACAACTCCATTTGGCTCACTAACTTCACACACCATCAGGCTTCCAAGCAGCTCTCAAGGAAACTCAGTTTTCACACTCTATGCTTAGTGCCCTTTGTTTGGCTAGGACTGAAATGAACCTGGTAGAGCATCCCACACAAACGAACGCTCGACATGCGGGTTTCACTTGCCACCAACTCCACATTGACAGGCAACTTCAGCGCCACAGCCGTTTTCAGATAGCCCTCAATGCAAAGGCTCTAGACGCAAATATTGGTGTGAGAGCTAATTCAATCAAGGAAACACTGCATGTTGGTGAAGTGCATATTGAAGAAGGATCAGCCGAGTGGTTCTTGTGGGAGAACAACTCCATTTGGCTGACTAACTTCACACACCATCAGGCTTCCAAGCAGCTCTCAAGGAAACTCAGTTTTCACACTCTATGCTTAGTGCCCTTTGAGTGCATTATCTAGGAATGAACCTGGTAGAGCATCCCACACAAACGAATGCTCCACATGCGGGTTTCACATGCCACCAACTCCACATTCACAGGCAACTTCAGCGCCACAGCCGTTTTCAGATAGCCCTCAATGCAAAGGCTCTAGACGCAAATATTGGTGTGAGATCTAATTCAATCAAGGAAACACTGCATGTTGGTGAAGGGCATATTGAAGAAGGATCAGCTGAGTGGTTTTTGTTTGAGAACAACTCCATTTGGCTCCCTAACTTCACACACCATCAGGCTTCCAAGCAGCTCTCAAGGAAACTCAGTTTTCACACTCTATGCTTAATGCCCTTTGTGTGCCTAGGACTGAAATGTAGCTTGGTCAGCATCCCACACAAACGAATGCTCCACATGCGTGTTTCACATGCCACCAACTCCACATTCACAGGCAACTTCAGCGCCACAGCCGTTTTCAGATAGCCCTCAATGCAAAGGCTCTAGACGCAAATATTGGTGTGAGAGCTAATTCAATCAAGGAAACACTGCATGTTGGTGAAGGGCATATTGAAGAAGGATCAGCCGAGTGGTTCTTGTGGGAGAACAACTCCATTTGGCTCCCTAACTTCACACACCATCAGGCTTCAAGCAGCTCTCAAGGAAACTCAGTTTTCACACTCTATGCTTAGTGCCCTTTGAGTGCATTATCTAGGAATGAACCTGGTAGAGCATCCCACACAACGAATGCTCCACATGCGGGTTTCACATGCCACCAACTCCACATTCACAGGCAACTTCAGCGCCACAGCCGTTTTCAGATAGCCCACAATGCAAAGGCTCTAGACGCAAATATTGGTGTGAGAGCTAATTCAATCAAGGAAACACTGCATGTTGGTGAAGGGCATATTGAAGAAGGATCAGCCGAGTGGTTCTTGTGGGAGAACAACTCCATTTGGCTCACTAACTTCACACACCATCAGGCCTCCAAGCAGCTCTCAAGGAAACTCAGTTTTCACACTCTATGCTTAGTGCCATTTGTGTGCCTAGGACTGAAATGAAGCTTGGTCAGCATCCCACACAAACGAATGCTCCACATGCGGGTTTCACATGCCACCAACTCCACATTCACAGGCAACTTCAGCGCCACAGCCGTTTTCAGATAGCCCTCAATGCAAAGGCTCTAGACGCAATATTGGTGTGAGAGCTAATTCAATCAAGGAAACACTGCATGTTGGTGAAGGGCATATTGAAGAAGGATCAGCCGAGTGGTTCTTGTGGGAGAACAACTCCATTTGGCTCACTAACTTCACACACCATCAGGCTTCCAAGCAGCTCTCAAGGAAACTCAGTTTTCACACTCTATGCTTAGTGCCCTTTGTGTGCCTAGGACTGAAATGAAGCTTGGTCAGCATCCCACACAAACGAATGCTCCACATGCGGGTTTCACATGCCACCAACTCCACATTCACAGGCAACTTCAGCGCCACAGCCGTTGTCAGATAGCCCTCAATGCAAAGGCTCTAGACGCAAATATTGGTGTGAGAGCTAATTCAATCAAGGAAACACTGCATGTTGGTGAAGGGCATATTGAAGAAGGATCAGCCGAGTGGTTCTTGTGGGAGAACAACTCCATTTGGCTCACTAACTTCACACACCATCAGGCTTCCAAGCAGCTCTCAAGGAAACTCAGTTTTCACACTCTATGCTTAGTGCCCTTTGAGTGCATTATCTAGGAATGAACCTGGTAGAGCATCCCACACAAATGAATGCTCCACATGCGGGTTTCACATGCCACCAACTCCACATTCTCAGGCAACTTCAGCGCCACAGCCGTTTTCAGATAGCCCTCAATGCAAAGGCTCTAGACGCAAATATTGGTGTGAGAGCTAATTCAATCAAGGAAACACTGCATGTTGGTGAAGGGGCATATTGAAGAAGGATCAGCCGAGTGGTTCTTGTGGGAGAACAACTCCATTTGGCTCCCTAACTTCACACACCATCAGGCTTCCAAGCAGCTCTCAAGGAAACTCAGTTTTCACACTCTATGCTTAATGCCCTTTGTGTGCCTAGGACTGAAATGTAGCTTGGTCAGCATCCCACACAAACGAATGCTCCACATGCGTGTTTCACATGCCACCAACTCCACATTCACAGGCAAACTTCAGCGCCACAGCCGTTTTCAGATAGCCCTCAATGCAAAGGCTCTAGACGCAAATATTGGTGTGAGAGCTAATTCAATCAAGGAAACACTGCATGTTGGTGAAGAGCATATTGAAGAAGGATCAGCCGAGTGGTTCTTGTGGGAGAACAACTCCATTTGGCTCACTAACTTCACACACCATCAGGCTTCCAAGCAGCTCTCAAGGAAACTCAGTTTTCACACTCTATGCTTAGTGCCCTTTGAGTGCATTATCTAGGAATGAACCTGGTAGAGCATCCCACACAAACGAATGCTCCACATGCGGGTTTCACATGCCACCAACTCCACATTCACAGGCAACTTCAGCGCCACAGCCGTTTTCAGATAGCCCACAATGCAAAGGCTCTAGACGCAAATATTGGTGTGAGAGCTAATTCAATCAAGGAAACACTGCATGTTGGTGAAGGGCATATTGAAGAAGGATCAGCCGAGTGGTTCTTGTGGGAGAACAACTCCATTTGGCTCACTAACTTCACACACCATCAGGCTTCCAAGCAGCTCTCAAGGAAACTCAGTTTTCACACTCTATGCTTAGTGCCCTTTGTGTGCCTAGGACTGAATTGAAGCTTGGTCAGCATCCCACACAAACGAATGCTCCACATGCGGGTTTCACATGCCACCAACTCCACATTCACAGGCAACTTCAGCGCCACAGCCGTTTTCAGATAGCCCTCAATGCAAAGGCTCTAGACGCAAATATTGGTGTGAGAGCTAATTCAATCAAGGAAACACTGCATGTTGGTGAAGGGCATATTGAAGAAGGATCAGCCGAGTGGTTCTTGTGGGAGAACAACTCCATTTGGCTCACGAACTTCACACACCATCAGGCTTCCAAGCAGCTCTCAAGGAAACTCAGTTTTCACACTCTATGCTTAGTGCCCTTGTGTGCCTAGGACTGAAATGAAGCTTGGTCAGCATCCACACAAACGAATGCTCCACATGCGGGTTTCACATGCCACCAACTCCACATTCACAGGCAACTTCAGCGCCACAGCCGTTTTCAGATAGCCCTCAATGCAAAGGCTCTAGACGCAAATATTGGTGTGAGAGCTAATTCAATCAAGGAAACACTGCATGTTGGTGAAGGGCATATTGAAGAAGGATCAGCCGAGTGGTTCTTGTGGGAGAACAACTCCATTTGGCTCCCTAACTTCACACACCATCAGGCTTCCAAGCAGCTCTCAAGGAAACTCAGTTTTCACACTCTATGCTTAGTGCCCTTTGTGTGCCTAGGACTGAAATGAAGCTTGGTCAGCATCCCACACAAACGAATGCTCCACATGCGGGTTTCACATGCCACCAACTCCACATCACAGGCAACTTCAGCGCCACAGCCGTTTTCAGATAGCCCTCAATGCAAAGGCTCTAGACGCAAATATTGGTGTGAGAGCTAATTCAATCAAGGAAACACTGCATGTTGGTGAAGGGCATATGAAGAAGGATCAGCCGAGTGGTTCTTGTGGGAGAACAACTCCAATTGGCTCACTAACTTCACACACCATCAGGCTTCCAAGCAGCTCTCAAGGAAACTCAGTTTTCACACTCTATGCTTAGTGCCCTTTGTATGGCTAGGACTGAAATGAACCTGGTAGAGCATCCCACACAAACGAATGCTCCACATGCGGGTTTCACTTGCCACCAACTCCACATTCACAGGCAACTTCAGCGCCACAGCCGTTTTCAGATAGCCCTCAATGCAAAGGCTCTAGACGCAAATATTGGTGTGAGAGCTAATTCAATCAAGAAACACTGCATGTGGTGAAGGGCATATTGAAGAAAGATCAGCCGAGTGGTTCTTGTGGGAGAACAACTCCATTTGGCTCCCTAACTTCACACACCATCAGGCTTCCAAGCAGCTCTCAAGGAAACTCAGTTTTCACACTCTATGCTTAGTGCCCTTTGAGTGCATTATCTAGGAATGAACCTGGTAGAGCATCCCACACAAACGAATGCTCCACATGCGGGTTTCACATGCCACCAACTCCACATTCACAGGCAACTTCAGCGCCACAGCCGTTTTCAGATAGCCCTCAATGCAAAGGCTCTAGACGCAAATATTGGTGTGAGAGCTAATTCAATCAAGGAAACACTGCATGTGGTGAAGGGCATATTGAAGAAGGATCAGCCGAGTGGTTCTTGTGGGAGAACAACTCCATTTGGCTCCCTAACTTCACACACCATCAGGCTTCCAAGCAGCTCTCAAGAAAACTCAGTTTTCACACTCTATGCTTAGTGCCCTTTGTGTGCCTAGGACTGAAATGAAGCTTGGTCAGCATCCCACACAAACGAATGCTCCACATGCGGGTTTCACATGCCACCAACTCCACATTCACAGGCAACTTCAGCGCCACAGCCGTTTTCAGATAGCCCTCAATGCAAAGGCTCTAGACGCAAATATTGGTGTGAGAGCTAATTCAATCAAGGAAACACTGCATGTTGGTGAAGGGCATATTGAAGAAGGATCAGCTGAGTGGTTCTTGTGGGAGAACAACTCCATTTGGCTCAGTAACTTCACACACCATCAGCTTCCAAGCAGCTCTCAAGGAAACTCAGTTTTCACACTCTATGCTTAGTGCCCTTTGAGTGCATTATCTAGGAATGAACCTGGTAGAGCATCCCACACAAACGAATGCTCCACATGCGGGTTTCACATGCCACCAACTCCACATTCACAGGCAACTTCAGCGCCACAGCCGTTTTCAGATAGCCCTCAATGCAAAGGCTCTAGACGCAAATATTGGTGTGAGAGCTAATTCAATCAAGGAAACACTGCAATGTTGGTGAAGGGCATATTGAAGAAGGATCAGCCGAGTGGTTCTTGTGGGAGAACAACTCCATTTGGCTCACTAACTTCACACACCATCAGGCTTCCAAGCAGCTCTCAAGGAAACTCAGTTTTCACACTCTATGCTTAGTGGTCTTTGTGTGGCTAGGACTGAAATGAAGCTTGGTCAGCATCCCACACAAACGAATGCTCCACATGCGGGTTTCACATGCCACCAACTCCACATTCACAGGCAACTTCAGCGCCACAGCCGTTTTCAGATAGCCCTCAATGCAAAGGCTCTAGACGCAAATATTGGTGTGAGAGCTAATTCAATCAAGGAAACACTGCATGTTGGTGAAGGGCATATTGAAGAAGGATCAGCCGAGTGGTTCTTGTGGGAGAACAACTCCATTTGGCTCCCTAACTTCACACACCATCAGGCTTCCAAGCAGCTCTCAAGGAAACTCAGTTTTCACACTCTATGTTAGTGCCCTTTGAGTGCATTATCCAGGAATGAACCTGGTAGAGCATCCCACACAAACGAATGCTCCACATGCGGGTTTCACATGCCACCAACTCCACATTCACAGGCAACTTCAGCGCCACAGCCGTTTTCAGATAGCCCTCAATGCAAAGGCTCTAGACGCAAATATTGGTGTGAGAGCTAATTCAATCAAGGAAACACTGCATGTTGGTGAAGGGCATATTGAAGAAGGATCAGCTGAGTGGTTCTTGTGGGAGAACAACTCCATTTGGCTCCCTAACTTCACACACCATCAGGCTTCCAAGCAGCTCTCAAGGAAACTCAGTTTTCACACTCTATGCTTAATGCCCTTTGTGTGCCTAGAACTGAAATGAAGCTTGGTCAGCATCCCACACAAACGAATGCTCCACATGCGGGTTTCACATGCCACCAACTCCACATTCACAGGCAACTTCAGCGCCACAGCCGTTTTCAGATAGCCCTCAATGCAAAGGCTCTAGACGCAAATATTGGTGTGAGAGCTAATTCAATCAAGGAAACACTGCATGTTGGTGAAGGGCATATTGAAGAAGGATCAGCCGAGTGGTTCTTGTGGGAGAACAACTCCATTTGGCTCACTAACTTCACACACCATCAGGCTTCCAAGCAGCTCTCAAGGAAACTCAGTTTTCACACTCTATGCTTAGTGCCCTTTGAGTGCATTATCTAGGAATGAACCTGGTAGAGCATCCCACACAAACGAATGCTCCACATGCGGGTTTCACATGCCACCAACTCCACATTCACAGGCAACTTCAGCGCCACAGCCGTTTTCAGATAGCCCTCAATGCAAAGGCTCTAGACGCAAATATTGGTGTGAGAGCTAATTCAATCAAGGAAACACTGCATGTTGGTGAAGGGCATATTGAAGAAGGATCAGCCGAGTGGTTCTTGTGGGAGAACAACTCCATTTGGCTCCCTAACTTCACACACCATCAGGCTTCCAAGCAGCTCTCAGGAAACTCAGTTTTCACACTCTATGCTTAGTGCCCTTTGAGTGCATTATCTAGGAATGAACCTGGTAGAGCATCCCACACAAACGAATGCTCCACATGCGGGTTTCACATGCCACCAACTCCACATTCACAGGCAACTTCAGCGCCACAGCCATTTTCAGATAGCCCTCAATGCAAAGGCTCTAGACGCAAATATTGGTGTGAGAGATAAATCAATCAAGAAACACTGCATGTTGGTGAAGGGCATATTGAAGAAGGATCAGCCGAGTGGTTCTTGTGGGAGAACAACTCCATTTGGCTGACTAACTTCACACACCATCAGGCTTCCAAGCAGCTCTCAAGGAAACTCAGTTTTCACACTCTATGCTTAGTGCCCTTTGAGTGCATTATCTAGGAATGAACCTGGTAGAGCATCCCACACAAACGAATGCTCCACATGCGGGTTTCACATGCCACCAACTCCACATTCAAGGGAACTTCAGCGCCACAGCCGTTTTCAGATAGCCCTCAATGCAAAGGCTCTAGACGCAAATATTGGTGTGAGAGCTAATTCAATCAAGGAAACACTGCATGTTGGTGAAGGGCATATTGAAGAAGGATCAGCCGAGTGGTTCTTGTGGGAGAACAACTCGTTTGGCTCACTAACTTCACACACCATCAGGCTTCCAAGCAGCTCTCAAGGAAACTCAGTTTTCACACTCTATGCTTAATGCCCATTGTGTGGCTAGGACTGAAATGAAGCTTGGTCAGCATCCCACACAAACGAATGCTCCACATGCGGGTTTCACATGCCACCAACTCCACATTCACAGGCAACTTCAGCGCCACAGCCGTTTTCAGATAGCCCTCAATGCAAAGGCTCTAGACGCAAATATTGGTGTGAGAGCTAATTCAATCAAGGAAACACTGCATGTTGGTGAAGGGCATATTGAAGAAGGATCAGCCGAGTGGTTCTTGTGGGAGAACAACTCCATTTGGCTCCCTAACTTCACACACCATCAGGCTTCCAAGCAGCTCTCAAGGAAACTCAGTTTTCACACTCTATGCTTAGTGCCCTTTGAGTGCATTATCTAGGAATGAACCTGGTAGAGCATCCCACACAAACGAATGCTCCACATGCGGGTTTCACATGCCACCAACTCCACATTCACAGGCAACTTCAGCGCCACAGCCGTTTTCAGATAGCCCTCAATGCAAAGGCTCTAGACGCAAATATTGGTGTGAGAGCTAATTCAATCAAGGAAACACTGCATGCTGGTGAAGGGCATATTGAAGAAGGATCAGCCGAGTGGTTCTTGTGGGAGAACAACTCCGTTTGGCTGACTAACTTCACACACCATCAGGCTTCCAAGCAGCTCTCAAGGAAACTCAGTTTTCACACTCTATGTTTAGTGCCCTTTGAGTGCATTATCCAGGAATGAACCTGGCAGAGCATCCCACACAAACGAATGCTCCACATGCGGGTTTCACATGCCACCAACTCCACATTCACAGGCAACTTCAGCGCCACAGCCGTTTTCAGATAGCCCTCAATGCAAAGGCTCTAGACGCAAATATTGGTGTGAGAGCTAATTCAATCAAGGAAACACTGCATGTTGGTGAAGGGCATATTGAAGAAGGATCAGCTGAGTGGTTCTTGTGGGAGAACAACTCCATTTGGCTCCCTAACTTCACACACCATCAGGCTTCCAAGCAGCTCTCAAGGAAACTCAGTTTTCACACTCTATGCTTAATGCCCTTTGTGTGCCTAGAACTGAAATGAAGCTTGGTCAGCATCCCACACAAACGAATGCTCCACATGCGGGTTTCACATGCCACCAACTCCACATTCACAGGCAACTTCAGCGCCACAGCCGTTTTCAGATAGCCCTCAATGCAAAGGCTCTAGACGCAAATATTGGTGTGAGAGCTAATTCAATCAAGGAAACACTGCATGTTGGTGAAGGGCATATTGAAGAAGGATCAGCCGAGTGGTTCTTGTGGGAGAACAACTCCATTTGGCTCACTAACTTCACACACCATCAGGCTTCCAAGCAGCTCTCAAGGAAACTCAGTTTTCACACTCTATGCTTAGTGCCCTTTGAGTGCATTATCTAGGAATGAACCTGGTAGAGCATCCCACACAAACGAATGCTCCACATGCGGGTTTCACATGCCACCAACTCCACATTCACAGGCAACTTCAGCGCCACAGCCGTTTTCAGATAGCCCTCAATGCAAAGGCTCTAGACGCAAATATTGGTGTGAGAGCTAATTCAATCAAGGAAACACTGCATGTTGGTGAAGGGCATATTGAAGAAGGATCAGCCGAGTGGTTCTTGTGGGAGAACAACTCCATTTGGCTCCCTAACTTCACACACCATCAGGCTTCCAAGCAGCTCTCAAGGAAACTCAGTTTTCACACTCTATGCTTAGTGCCCTTTGAGTGCATTATCTAGGAATGAACCTGGTAGAGCATCCCACACAAACGAATGCTCCACATGCGGGTTTCACATGCCACCAACTCCACATTCACAGGCAACTTCAGCGCCACAGCCATTTTCAGATAGCCCTCAATGCAAAGGCTCTAGACGCAAATATTGGTGTGAGAGCTAATTCAATCAAGGAAACACTGCATGTTGGTGAAGGGCATATTGCAGAAGGATCAGCCGAGTGGTTCTTGTGGGAGAACAACTCCGTTTGGCTCACTAACTTCACACACCATCAGGCTTCCAAGCAGCTCTCAAGGAAACTCAGTTTTCACACTCTATGCTTAGTGGTCTTTGTGTGGCTAGGACTAAAATGAAGCTTGGTCAGCATCCCACACAAACGAATGCTCCACATGCGGGTTTCACATGCCACCAACTCAACATTCACAGGCAACTTCAGCGCCACAGCCGTTTTCAGATAGCCCTCAATGCAAAGGCTCTAGACGCAAATATTGGTGTGAGAGCTAATTCAATCAAGGAAACACTGCATGTTGGTGAAGGGCATATTGAAGAAGGATCAGCCGAGTGGTTCTTGTGGGAGAACAACTCCATTTGGCTCACTAACTTCACACACCATCAGGCTTCCAAGCAGCTCTCAAGGAAACTCAGTTTTCACACTCTATGCTTAGTGCCCTTTGAGTGCATTATCTAGGAATGAACCTGGTAGAGCATCCCACACAAACGAATGCTCCACATGCGGGTTTCACATGCCACCAACTCCACATTCACAGGCAACTTCAGCGCCACAGCCGTTTTCAGATAGCCCTCAATGCAAAGGCTCTAGACGCAAATATTGGTGTGAGAGCTAATTCAATCAAGGAAACACTGCATGTTGGTGAAGGGCATATTGAAGAAGGATCAGCCGAGTG
>NW_026697091.1:0-20532 GCF_030435755.1 Ochotona princeps | reverse complement strand
TTGCCTGTGAATGTGGAGTTGGTGGCATGTGAAACCCGCATGTGGAGCATTCGTTTGTGTGGGATGCTCTACCAGGTTCATTTCAGTCCTAGGCACTCAAAGGGCACTAAGCATAGAGTGTGAAAACTGAGTTTCCTTGAGAGCTGCTTGGAAGCCTGATGGTGTGTGAAGTTAGTGAGCCAAATGGAGTTGTTCTCCCACAAGAACCACTCGGCTGATCCTTCTTCAATATGCCCTTCACCAACATGCAGTGTTTCCTTGATTGAATTAGCTCTCACACCAATATTTGCGTCTAGAGCCTTTGCATTGAGGGCTATCTGAAAACGGCTGTGGCGCTGAAGTTGCCTGAGAATGTGGAGTTGGTGGCATGTGAAACCCGCATGTGGAGCATTCGTTTGTGTGGGATTCTCTACCAGGTTCATTTCAGTCCTAGGCACTCAAAGGACACTAAGATTAGAGTGTGAAAACTGAGTTTCCTTGAGAGCTGCTTGGAAGCCTGATGGTGTGTGAAGTTAGTGAGCCAAATGGAGTTGTTCTCCCACAAGAACCACTCGGCTGATCTTTCTTCTATATGCCCTTCACCAACATGCAGTGTTTCCTTGATTGAATTATCTCTCACACCAATATTTGCGTCTAGAGCCTTTGCATTGAGGGCTATCTGAAAACGGCTGTGGCGCTGAAGTTGCCTGAGAATGTGGAGTTGGTGGCATGCGAAACCCGCATGTGGAGCATTCGTTTGTGTGTGATGCTCTACCACGTTCATTCCTAGATATTGCACTCAAAGGGCACTAAGCATAGAGTGTGAAAACTGAGTTTCCTTGAGAGCTGCTTGGAAACCTGATGGTGTGTGAAGTTAATGAGCCAAATGGAGTTGTTCTCCCACAAGAACCACTCGGCTGATCCTTCTTCAATATGCCCTTCACCAACATGCAGTGTTTCCTTGATTGAATTAGCTCTCACACCAATATTTGCGTCTAGAGCCTTTGCATTGAGGGCTATCTGAAAACGGCTGTGGCGCTGAAGTTGCCTGAGAATGTTGAGTTGGTGGCATGTGAAACCCGCATGTGGAGCATTCGTTTGTGTGGAATGCTCTACCAGGTTCATTTCTAGATAATGGACTCAAAGGGCACTAAGCATAGAGTGTGAAAACTGAGATTCCTTGAGAGCTGCTTGGAAGCCTGATGGTGTGTGAAGTTAATGAGCCAAATGGAGTTGTTCTCCCACAAGAACCACTCGGCTGATCCTTCTTCAATATGCCCTTCACCAACATGCAGTGTTTCCTTGATTGAATTAGCTCTCACACCAATATTTGCGTCTAGAGCCTTTGCATTGAGGGCTATCGGAACATGGCTGTGGCGCTGAAGTTGCCTGAGAATGTGGAGTTGGTGGCATGTGAAACCCGCATGTGGAGCATTCGTTTGTGTGGGATGCTCACCAAGCTTCATTTCAGTCCTAGGCACTCAAAGAGCACTAAGCATAGAGTGTGAAAACTGAGTTTCCTTGAGAGCTGCTTGGAAGCCTGATGGTGTGTGAAGTTAGTGAGCCAAATGGAGTTGTTCTCGCACAAGAACCACTCGGCTGATCCTTCTTCAATATGCCCTTCACTAACAGGCAGTGTTTCCTTGATTGAATTAGCTCTCACACCAATATTTGCGTCTAGAGCCTCTGCATTGAGGGCTATCTGAAAATGGCTGTGGCGCTGAAGTTGCCTGAGAATGTGGAGTTGGTGGCATGTGAAACCCGCATGTAGAGCATTCGTTGTGTGGGATGCTCTACCAGGTTCATTCCTAGATAATGCAATGAAAGGGCACTAAGCATAGTGTGTGAAAACTGAGTTTCCTTGAGAGCTGCTTGGAAGCCTGATGGTGTGTGAAGTTAGTGAGCCAAATGGAGTTGTTCTCCCACAAGAACCACTCGGCTGATCCTTCTTCAATATGCCCTTCACCAACATGCAGTGTTTCCTTGATTGAATTAGCTCTCACACCAGTATTTGCGTCTAGAGCCTTTGCATTGAGGGCTATCTGAAAATGGCTGTGGCGCTGAAGTTGCCTGTGAATGTGGAGTTGGTGGCATGTGAAACCTGCATGTGAAGCATTCGTTTGTGTGGGATGCTCACCATGCTTCATTTCAGTCCTAGGCACTTAAAGGGCACTAAGCATAGAGTGTTGAAAACTGAGTTTCCTTGAGAGCTGCTTGGAAGCCTGATGGTGTGTGAAGTTAGTGAGCCAAATGGAGTTGTTCTCCCACAAGAACCACTCGGCTGATCCTTCTTCAATATGCCCTTCACCAACATGCAGTGTTTCCTTGATTGAATTAGCTCTCACACCAGTATTTGCGTCTAGAGCCTTTGCATTGAGGGCTATCTGAAAATGGCTGTGGCGCTGAAGTTGCCTGTGAATGTGGAGTTGGTGGCATGTGAAACCTGCATGTGAAGCATTCGTTTGTGTGGGATGCTCACCATGCTTCATTTCAGTCCTAGGCACTTAAAGGGCACTAAGCATAGAGTGTTGAAAACTGAGTTTCCTTGAGAGCTGCTTGGAAGCCTGATGGTGTGTGAAGTTAGTGAGCCAAATGGAGTTGTTCTCCCACAAGAACCACTCGGCTGATCCTTCTTCAATATGCCCTTCACCAACATGCAGTGTTTCCTTGATTGAATTAGCTCTCACACCAATATTTGCGTCTAGAGCCTTTGCATTGAGGGCTATCTGAAAATGGCTGTGGCGCTGAAGTTGCCTGTGAATGTGGTTGGAGTTGGTGGCATGTGAAGCCTGCATGTGAGCATTCGTTTGTGTGGGAAGCTCAACAAGCTTCATTTCAGTCCTAGGCACTCAAAGGGCAATAAGCATAGAGTGTGAAAACTGAGTTTCCTTGAGAGCTGCTTGGAAGCCTGATGGTGTGTGAAGTTAGTGAGCCAAATGGAGTTGTCCTCCCACAAGAACCACTCGGCTGATCCTTCTTCAATATGCCCTTCACCAACATGCACTGTTTCCTTGATTGAATTAGCTCTCACACCAATATTTGCGTCTAGAGCCTTTGCATTGAGGGCTATCTGAAAACGGCTGTGGCGCTGAAGTTGCCTGAGAATGTGGAGTTGGTGGCATGTGAAATCCGCATGTGGAGCATTCGTTTGTGTGGATGCTCTACCAGGTTCATTTCTAGATAATGGACTCAAAGGGCACTAAGCATAGAGTGTGAAAACTGAGTTTCCTTGAGAGCTGCTTGGAAGCCTGATGGTGTGTGAAGTTAATGAGCCAAATAGAGTTGTTCTCCCACAAGAACCACTCGGCTGATCCTTCTTCAATATGCCCTTCACCAACATGCAGTGTTTCCTTGATTGAATTAGCTCTCACACCAATATTTGCGTCTAGAGCCTTTTCATTGAGGGCTATCTGAAAATGGCTGTGGGGCTGAAGTTGCCTGTGAATGTGGAGTTGGTGGCATGTGAAACCCGCATGTGGAGCATTCTTTTGTGTGGGATGCTCACCATGCTTCATTTCAGTCCTAGGCACTCAAAGGGCACTAAGCATAGAGTGTGAAAACTGAGTTTCCTTGAGAGCTGCTTGGAAGCCTGATGGTGTGTGAAGTTAGTGAGCCAAATGAGTTGTTCTCCCACAAGAACCACTCGGCTGATCCTTCTTCAATATGCCCTTCACCAACATGCAGTGTTTCCTTGATTGAATTAGCTCTCACACCAATATTTGCGTGTAGAGCCTTTGCATTGAGGGCTATCTGAAAACGGCTGTGGCGCTGAAGTTGCCTGAGAATGTGGAGTTGGTGGCATGTGAAACCCGCATGTGGAGCATTCGTTGTGGGGGATGCTCTACCTGGTTCAATCCTAGATAATGGACTCAAAGGGCACTAAGCATAGAGTGTGAAAACTGAGTTTCCTTGAGAGCTGCTTGGAAGCCTGATGGTGTGTGAAGTTAGTGAGCCAAATGGAGTTGTTCTCCCACAAGAACCACTCGGCTGATCCTTCTTCAATATGCCCTTCACCAACATGCAGTGTTTCCTTGATTGAATTAGCTCTCACACCAATATTTGCGTCTAGAGCCTTTGTGAGGGCTATCTGAAAATGGCTGTGGCGCTGAAGTTGCCCTGTGAATGTGGAGTTGGTGGCATGTGAAATCCCGCATGTGGAGCATTCTTTTGTGTGGGATGCTCACACATGCTTCATTTCAGTCCTAGGCACTTAAAGGGCACTAAGCATAGAGTGTGAAAACTGAGTTTCCTTGAGAGCTGCTTGGAAGCCTGATGGTGTGTGAAGTTAGTGAGCCAAATGGAGTTGTTCCCCCACAAGAACCACTCGGCTGATCCTTCTTCAATATGCCCTTCACCAACATGCAGTGTTTCCTTTATTGAATTAGCTCTCACACCAATATTTGCGTCTAGAGCCTTTGCATTGAGGGCTATCTGAAAATGGCTGTGGCGCTGAAGTTGCCTGTGAATGTGGAGTTGGTGGCATGTGAAACCTGCATGTGGAGCATTCGTTTGTGTGGGAAGCTCAACAAGCTTCTTTTCAGTCCTAGGCACTCAAAGGGCACTAAGCATAGAGTGTGAAAACTGAGATTCCGTGAGAGCTGCTTGGAAGCCTGATGGTGTGTGAAGTTAGTGAGCCAAATGGAGTTGTTCTCCACAACATCCACTCGGCTGATCCTTCTTCAATATGCCCTTCACCAACATGCAGTGTTTCCTTGATTGAATTAGCTCTCACACCAATATTTGCGTCTAGAGCCTTTGCATTGAGGGCTATCTGAAAACGGCTGTGGCGCTGAAGTTGCCTGAGGATGTGGCGTTGGTGGTATGTGAAACCCGCATGTGGAGCATTCGTTTGTGTGGGATGCTCACCAAGCTTCATTTCAGTCCTAGGTACTCAAAGGGCACTAAGCATAGAGTGTGAAAACTGAGTTTCCTTGAGAGCTGCTTGGAAGCCTAATGGTGTGTGAAGTTAGTGAGCCAAATGGAGTTGTTCTCCCACAAGAACCACTTGGCTGATCCTTCTTCAATATGCCCTTCACTAACAGGCTGTGTTTCCTTGATTGAATTAGCTCTCACACCAATATTTGCGTCTAGAACCTCTGCATTGAGGGCTATCTGAAAACGGCTGTGGCGCTGAAGTTGCCTGAGAATGTGGAGTTGGTGGCATGTGAAACCCGCATGTGGAGCATTCGTTTGTGTGGGATGCTCTACCAAGCTTCATTTCAGTCCTAGGCACTCAAAGGGCACTAAGCATAGAGTGTGAAAACTGAGATTCCTTGAGAGCTGCTTGGAAGCCTGATGGTGTGTGAAGTTAGTGAGCCAAATGGAGTTGTTCTCCCACAAGAACCACTCGGCTGATCCTTCTTCAATATGCCCTTCACCAACATGCAGTGTTTCCTTGATTGAATTAGCTCTCACACCAATATTTGCGTCTAGAGCCTTTGCATTGAGGGCTATCTGAAAACGGCTGTGGCGCTGAAGTTGCCTGAGGATGTGGAGTTGGTGGCATGTGAAACCCACATGTGGAGCATTCGTTTGTGTGGGATGCTCTACCAGGTTCATTTCTAGATAATGGACTCAAAGGGCACTAAGCATAGAGTGTGAAAACTGAGTTTCCTTGAGAGCTGCTTGGAAGCCTGATGGTGTGTGAAGTTAATGAGCCAAATGGAGTTGTTCTCCCACAAGAACCACTCGGCTGATCCTTCTTCAATATGCCCTTCACCAACATGCAGTGTTTCCTTGATTGAATTAGCTCTCACACCAATATTTGCGTCTAGAGCCTTTGCATTGAGGGCTATCTGAAAATGGCTGTGGGGCTGAAGTTGCCTGTGAATGTGGAGTTGGTGGCATGTGAAACCCGCATGTGGAGCATTCTTTTGTGTGGGATGCTCACCATGCTTCATTTCAGTCCTAGGCACTTAAAGGGCACTAAGCATAGAGTGTGAAAACTGAGTTTCCTTGAGAGCTGCTTGGAAGCCTGATGGTGTGTGAAGTTAGTGAGCCAAATGGAGTTGTTCTCTCACAAGAACCACTCGGCTGATCCTTCTTCAATATGCCCTTCACCAACATGCAGTGTTTCCTTGATTGAATTAGCTCTCACACCAATATTTGCGTCTAGAGCCTTTGCATTGAGGGCTATCTGAAAACGGCTGTGGCGCTGAAGTTGCCTGAGAATGTGGAGTTGGTGGCATGTGAAACCCGCATGTGGAGCATTCGTTTGTGGGGGATGCTCTACCTGGTTCAATCCTAGATAATGGACTCAAAGGGCACTAAGCATAGAGTGTGAAAACTGAGTTTCCTTGAGAGCTGCTTGGAAGCCTGATGGTGTGTGAAGTTAGTGAGCCAAATGGAGTTGTTCTCCCACAAGAACCACTCGGCTAATCCTTCTTCAATATGCCTTTCACAAACATGCATTGTTTCTTTGATTGAATTAGCTCTCACACCAATATTTGCGTCTAGAGCCTTTGCATTGAGGGCTATCTGAAAACGGCTGTGGCGATGAAGTTGCCTGCGAATGTGGAGTTGGTGGCATGTGAAACCCGCATGTGGAGCATTCGTTTGTGTGGGATGCTCACCAAGCTTCATTTCAGTCCTAGGCACTCAAAGGGCACTAAGCATAGAGTGTGAAAACTGAGTTTCCTTGAGAGCTGCTTGGAAGCCTGATGGTGTGTGAAGTTAGTGAGCCAAATGGAGTTGTTCTCCCACAAGAACCACTCGGCTGATCCTTCTTCAATATGCCCTTCACCAACATGCAGTGTTTCCTTGATTGAATTAGCTCTCACACCAATATTTGCGTCTAGAGCCTTTGCATTGAGGGCTATCTGAAAACGGCTGTGGCGCTGAAGTTGCCTGAGAATGTGGAGTTGGTGGCATGTGAAATCCGCATGTGGAGCATTCGTTTGTGTGGGATGCTCTACCAGGTTCATTTCTAGATAATGGACTCAAAGGGCACTAAGCATAGAGTGTGAAAACTGAGTTTCCTTGAGAGCTGCTTGGAAGCCTGATGGTGTGTGAAGTTAATGAGCCAAATGGAGTTGTTCTCCCACAAGAACCACTCGGCTGATCCTTCTTCAATATGCCCTTCACCAACATGCAGTGTTTCCTTGATTGAATTAGCTCTCACACCAATATTTGCGTCTAGAGCCTTTGCATTGAGGGCTATCTGAAAATGGCTGTGGGGCTGAAGTTGCCTGTGAATGTGGAGTTGGTGGCATGTGAAACCCGCATGTGGAGCATTCTTTTGTGTGGGATGCTCACCATGCTTCATTTCAGTCCTAGGCACTTAAAGGGCACTAAGCATAGAGTGTGAAAACTGAGTTTCCTTGAGAGCTGCTTGGAAGCCTGATGGTGTGTGAAGTTAGTGAGCCAAATGGAGTTGTTCTCTCACAAGAACCACTCGGCTGATCCTTCTTCAATATGCCCTTCACCAACATGCAGTGTTTCCTTGATTGAATTAGCTCTCACACCAATATTTGCGTCTAGAGCCTTTGCATTGAGGGCTATCTGAAAATGGCTGTGGCGCTGAAGTTGCCTGTGAATGTGGAGTTGGTGGCATGTGAAACCTGCATGTGGAGCATTCGTTTGTGTGGGAAGCTCAACAAGCTTCTTTTCAGTCCTAGGCACTCAAAGGGCACTAAGCCTAGAGTGTGAAAACTGAGTTTCCTTGAGAGCTGCTTGGAAGCCTGATGGTGTGTGAAGTTAGTGAGCCAAATGGAGTTATCCTCCCACAAGAACCACTCGGCTGATCCTTCTTCAATATGCCCTTCACCAACATGCAGTGTTTCCTTGATTGAATTAGCTCTCACACCAATATTTGCGTCTAGAGCCTTTGCATTGAGGGCTATCTGAAAACGGCTGTGGCGCTGAAGTTGCCTGAGAATGTGGAATTGGTGGCATGTGAAACCCGCATGTGGAGCATTGGTTTGTGGGGAATGCTCTACCTGGTTCAATCCTAGATAATGGACTCAAAGGGCACTAAGCATAGAGTGTGAAAACTGAGTTTCCTTGAGAGCTGCTTGGAAGCCTGATGGTGTGTGAAGTTAGTGAGCCAAATGGAGTTGTTCTCCCACAAGAACCACTCGGCTGATCCTTCTTCTCTATGCCCTTCACCAACATGCAGTGTTTCCTTGATTGAATTATCTCTCACACCAATATTTGCATCTAGAGCCTTTGCATTGAGGGCTATCTGAAAACGGCTGTGGCGCTGAAGTTGCCTGAGAATGTGGAGTTGGTGGCATGTGAAACCAGCATGTGGAGCATTCGTTTGTGTGGGATGCTCACCAAGCTTCATTTCAGTCCTAGGCACTCAAAGGGCACTAAGATTAGAGTGTGAAAACTGAGTTTTCTTGAGAGCTGCTTGGAAGCCTGATGGTGTGTGAAGTTAGTGAGCCAAATGGAGATGTTCTCCCACAAGAACCACTCGGCTGATCCTTCTTCAATATGCCTTTCACCAACATGCAGTGTTTCCTTGATTGAATTAGCTCTCACACAAATATTTGCGTCCAGAGCCATTGCTTTGAGGGCTATCTGAAAACGGCTGTGGCGCTGAAGTTGCCTGAGAATGTGGAGTTGGTGGCATGTGAAACCCGCATGTGGAGCATTCGTTTGTGTGGGATGCTCTAGCAGGTTCATTCCTAGATAATGCACTCAAAAGGCACTAAGCATAGAGTGTGAAAATTGAGTGTCCTTGAGAGCTGCTTGGAAGCCTGATGGTGTGTGAAGTTAGTGAGCCAGATGGAGTTGTTCTCCCACAAGAACCACTCGGCTGATCCTTCTTCAATATGCCCTTCACCAACATGCAGTGTTTCCTTGATTGAATTAGCTCTCACACCAATATTTGCGTCTAGAGCCTTTGCATTTAGGGCTATCTGAAAACGGCTGTGGCGCTGAAGTTGCCTGAGAATGTGGAGTTGGTGGCATGTGAAACCCGCATGTGGAGCATTCGTTTGTGTGGGATGCTCACCAAGCTTCATTTCAGTCCTAGGCACTCAAAGGACACTAAGCATAGAGTGTGAAAACTGAGTTTCCTTGAGAGCTGCTTAGAAGCCTGATGGTGTGTGAAGTTAGTGAGCCAAATGGAGTTGTTCTCCCACAAGAACCACTCGGCTGATCCTTCTTCAATATGCCCTTCACTAACAGGCAGTGTTTCCTTGATTGAATTAGCTCTCACACCAATATTTGCGTCTAGAGCCTTTGCATTGAGGGCTATCTGAAAACGGCTGTGGCGCTGAAGTTGCCTGTGAATGTGGAGTTGGTGGCATGTGAAACCCGCATGTGGAGCATTCGTTTGTGTGGGATGCTCTACCAGGTTCAATCCTAGATTATGCAAAGGGCACTAAGCATAGAGTGTGAAAACTGAGTTTCCTTGAGAGCTGCTTGGAAGCCTGATGGTGTGTGAAGTTAGTGAGCCAAATGGAGTTGTTCTCCCACAAGAACCACTCGGCTGATCCTTCTTCAATATGCCCTTCACCAACATGCAGTGTTTCCTTGATTGAATTAGCTCTCACACCAATATTTGCGTGAACAGCCTTTGCATTGAGGGCTATCTGAAAACGGCTGTGGCGCTGAAGTTGCCTGAGAATGTGGAGTTGGTGGCATGTGAAACGCGCATGTGGAGCATTCGTTTGTGTGGGATGCTCACCAAGCTTCATTTCAGTCCTAGGCACTCTAAGGGCACTAAGCATAGAGTGTGAAAACTGAGTTTCCTTGAGAGCTGCTTGGAAGCCTGATGGTGTGTGAAGTTAGTGTGCCAAATGGAGTTGTTCTCCCACAAGAACCACTCGGCTGATCCTTCTTCAATATGCCTTTCACAAACATGCAGTGTTTCCTTGATTGAATCAGCTCTCACACAAATATTTGCGTCTAGATCCTTTGCATTGAGGGCTATCTGAAAACGGCTGTGGCGCTGAAGTTGCCTGTGAATGTGGAGTTGGTGGCATGTGAAACCCGCATGTGGAGCATTCGTTTGTGTGGGATGCTCTACCAGGTTCATTCCTAGATAATTCACTCAAAGGGCACTAAGCATAGAGTGTGAAAACTGAGTTTCCTTGAGAGCTGCTTGGAAGCCTGATGGTGTGTGAAGTTAGTGAGCCAAAAGGAGTTGTTCTCCCACAAGAACCACTCGGCTGATCCTTCTTCAATATGCCCTTCACCAACATGCACTATTTCTTTGATTCAATCAGCTCTCACACCAATATTTGCGTCTAGAGCCTTTGCATTGAGGGCTATCTGAAAACGGCTGTGGCGCTGAAGTTGCCTGAGAATGTGGAGTTGGTGGCATGTGAAACCCGCATGTGGAGCATTCGTTTGTGTGGGATGCTCACCAAGCTTCATTTCAGTCCTAGGCTCTCAAAGGGCACTAAGCATAGAGTGTGAATACTAGGATTTCTTGAGAGCTGCTTGGAAGCCTGATGGTGTGTGAAGTTAGTGAGCCAAATGGAGTTGTTCTCCCACAAGAACCACTCGGCTGATCCTTCTTCAATATGCCCTTCACCAACATGCAGTGTTTCCTTGATTGAATTAGCTCTCACACCAATATTTGTGTCCAGAGCCATTGCATTGAGGGGTATCTGAAAAGGGCTGTGGCGCTGAAGTTGCCTGTGAATGTGGAGTTGGTGGCGTATGAAACCCGCATGTGGAGCATTCGTTTGTGTGGGATGCTCTACCAGGTTCATTCCTAGATAATGCACTCAAAGGGCACTAAGCATAGAGTGTGAAAACTGAGTTTCCTTGAGAGCTGCTTGGAAGCCTGATGGTGTGTGAAGTTAGTGAGCCAAATGGAGTTATTCTCCCACAAGAACCACTCGGCTGATCCTTCTTCAATATGCCCTTCACCAACATGCAGTGTTTCCTTGATTGAATTAGCTCTCACACCAATATTTGCGTCTAGAGCCTTTGCATTGAGGGCTATCTGAAAACGGCTGAGGCGCTGAAGTTGCCTGAGGATGTGGAGTTGGTGGCATGTGAAACCCGCATGTGGAGCATTCGTTTGTGTGGGATGCTCACCAAGCTTCATTTCAGTCCTAGGCACTCAAAGGGCACTAAGCATAGAGTGTGAAAACTGAGTTTCCTTGAGAGCTGCTTGGAAGCCTGATGGTGTGTGAAGTTAGTGAGCCAAATGGAGTTGTTCTCCCACAAGAACCACTCGGCTGATCCTTCTTCAATATGCCCTTCACCAACATGCAGTGTTTCCTTGATTGAATTAGCTCTCACACCAATATTTGCGTCCAGAGCCATTGCATTGAGGGCTATCTGAAAACGGCTGTGGCGCTGAAGTTGCCTGTGAATGTGGAGTTGGTGGCATGTGAAACCCGCATGTGGAGCATTCGTTTGTGTGGAATGCTCTACCAGGTTCATTTCTAGATAATGGACTCAAAGGGCACTAAGCATAGAGTGTGAAAACTGAGTTTCCTTGAGAGCTGCTTGGAAGCCTGATGGTGTGTGAAGTTAGTGAGCCAAATGGAGTTGTTCTCCCACAAGAACCACTCGGCTGATCCTTCTTTAATATGCCCTTCACCAACATGCAGTGTTTCCTTGATTGAATTAGCTCTCACACCAATATTAGCATCTAGAGCCTTTGCTTTTAGGGCTATCTGAAAACGGCTGTGGCGCTGAAGTTGCCTGAGAATGTGGAGTTGGTGGCATGTGAAACCCGCATGTGGAGCATTCGTTTGTGTGGGATGCTCTACCAGGTTCATTTCAGTCCTAGGCACTCAAAGGGCACTAAGCATAGAGTGTGAAAACTGAGTTTCCTTGAGAGCTGCTTGGAAGCCTGATGGTGTGTGAAGTTAGTGAGCCAAATGGAGTTGTTCTCCCACAAGAACCACTCGGCTGATCCTTCTTCAATATGCCCTTCACCAACATGCAGTGTTTCCTTGATTGAATTAGCTCTCACACAAATATTTGCATCTAGAGCCTTTGCATTGAGGGCTATCTGAAAACGGCTGTGGCGCTGAAGTTGCCTGAGAATGTGGAGTTGGTGGCATATTAAACCCGCATGTGGAGCATTCGTTTGTGTGGGATGCTCTACCAGGTTCATTTCTAGATAATGCACTCAAAGGGCACTAAGCATAGAGTGTGAAAACTGAGTTTCCTTGAGAGCTGCTTGGAAGCCTGATGGTGTGTGAAGTTAGTGAGCCAAATGGAGTTGTTCTCCCACAAGAACCACTCGGCTGATCCTTCTTCAATATGCCCTTCACCAACATGCAGTGTTTCCTTGATTGAATTAGCTCTCACACCAATATTTGCATCTAGAGCCTTTGCATTGAGGGCTATCTGAAAACGTCTGTGGCGCTGAAGTTGCCTGAGAATGTGGAGTTGGTGGCATGTGAAACCCGCATGTGGAGCATTCGTTTGTGTGGGATGCTGACCAAGCTTCATTTCAGTCCTAGGCACTCAAAGGGCACTAAGCATAGAGTGTGAAAACTGAGTTTCCTTGAGAGCTGCTTGGAAGCCTGATGGTGTGTGAAGTTAGTGAGCCAAATGGAGTTATTCTCCCAAAAGAACCACTCGGCTGATCCTTCTTAAATATGGCCTTCACCAACAGGCTATGTTTCCTTGATTGAATTAGCTCTCACAACAATATTTGCGTCCAGAGCCATTGCATTGAGGGCTATCTGAAAACGGCTGTGGCGCTGAAGTTGCCTGTGAATGTGGAGTTGGTGGCATGTGAAACCCGCATGTGGAGCATTCGTTTGTGTGGGATGCTCTACCAGGTTCATTTCAGTCCTAGGCACTCAAAGGGCACTAAGCATAGAGTGTGAAAACTGAGTTTCCTTGAGAGCTGCTTGGAAGCCTGATGGTGTGTGAAGTTAGTGAGCCAAATGGAGTTGTTCTCCCACAAGAACCACTCGGCTGATCCTTCTTCAATATGCCCTTCACCAACATGCAGTGTTTCCTTGATTGAATTAGCTCTCACACCAATATTTGCGTCTAGAGCCTTTGCATTGAGGGCTATCTGAAAACGGCTGTGGCGCTGAAGTTGCCTGAGAATGTGGAGTTGGTGGCATGTGAAACCCGCATGTGGAGCATTCGTTTGTGTGGGATTCTCTACCAGGTTCATTTCAGTCCTAGGCACTCAAAGGACACTAAGATTAGAGTGTGAAAACTGAGTTTCCTTGAGAGCTGCTTGGAAGCCTGATGGTGTGTGAAGTTAGTGAGCCAAATGGAGTTGTTCTCCCACAACATCCACTCGGCTGATCTTTCTTCTATATGCCCTTCACCAACATGCAGTGTTTCCTTGATTGAATTATCTCTCACACCAATATTTGCGTCTAGAGCCTTTGCATTGAGGGCTATCTGAAAACGGCTGTGGCGCTGAAGTTGCCTGAGAATGTGGAGTTGGTGGCATGCGAAACCCGCATGTGGAGCATTCGTTTGTGTGTGATGCTCTACCACGTTCATTCCTAGATATTGCACTCAAAGGGCACTAAGCATAGAGTGTGAAAACTGAGTTTCCTTGAGAGCTGCTTGGAAACCTGATGGTGTGTGAAGTTAATGAGCCAAATGGAGTTGTTCTCCCACAAGAACCACTCGGCTGATCCTTCTTCAATATGCCCTTCACCAACATGCAGTGTTTCCTTGATTGAATTAGCTCTCACACCAATATTTGCGTCTAGAGCCTTTGCATTGAGGGCTATCTGAAAACGGCTGTGGCGCTGAAGTTGCCTGAGAATGTTGAGTTGGTGGCATGTGAAACCCGCATGTGGAGCATTCGTTTGTGTGGAATGCTCTACCAGGTTCATTTCTAGATAATGGACTCAAAGGGCACTAAGCATAGAGTGTGAAAACTGAGATTCCTTGAGAGCTGCTTGGAAGCCTGATGGTGTGTGAAGTTAATGAGCCAAATGGAGTTGTTCTCCCACAAGAACCACTCGGCTGATCCTTCTTCAATATGCCCTTCACCAACATGCAGTGTTTCCTTGATTGAATTAGCTCTCACACCAATATTTGCGTCTAGAGCCTTTGCATTGAGGGCTATCGGAACATGGCTGTGGCGCTGAAGTTGCCTGAGAATGTGGAGTTGGTGGCATGTGAAACCCGCATGTGGAGCATTCGTTTGTGTGGGATGCTCACCAAGCTTCATTTCAGTCCTAGGCACTCAAAGAGCACTAAGCATAGAGTGTGAAAACTGAGTTTCCTTGAGAGCTGCTTGGAAGCCTGATGGTGTGTGAAGTTAGTGAGCCAAATGGAGTTGTTCTCGCACAAGAACCACTCGGCTGATCCTTCTTCAATATGCCCTTCACTAACAGGCAGTGTTTCCTTGATTGAATTAGCTCTCACACCAATATTTGCGTCTAGAGCCTCTGCATTGAGGGCTATCTGAAAATGGCTGTGGCGCTGAAGTTGCCTGAGAATGTGGAGTTGGTGGCATGTGAAACCCGCATGTAGAGCATTCGTTTGTGTGGGATGCTCTACCAGGTTCATTCCTAGATAATGCAATGAAAGGGCACTAAGCATAGTGTGTGAAAACTGAGTTTCCTTGAGAGCTGCTTGGAAGCCTGATGGTGTGTGAAGTTAGTGAGCCAAATGGAGTTGTTCTCCCACAAGAACCACTCGGCTGATCCTTCTTCAATATGCCCTTCACCAACATGCAGTGTTTCCTTGATTGAATTAGCTCTCACACCAGTATTTGCGTCTAGAGCCTTTGCATTGAGGGCTATCTGAAAATGGCTGTGGCGCTGAAGTTGCCTGTGAATGTGGAGTTGGTGGCATGTGAAACCTGCATGTGAAGCATTCGTTTGTGTGGGATGCTCACCATGCTTCATTTCAGTCCTAGGCACTTAAAGGGCACTAAGCATAGAGTGTTGAAAACTGAGTTTCCTTGAGAGCTGCTTGGAAGCCTGATGGTGTGTGAAGTTAGTGAGCCAAATGGAGTTGTTCTCCCACAAGAACCACTCGGCTGATCCTTCTTCAATATGCCCTTCACCAACATGCAGTGTTTCCTTGATTGAATTAGCTCTCACACCAGTATTTGCGTCTAGAGCCTTTGCATTGAGGGCTATCTGAAAATGTCTGTGGCGCTGAAGTTGCCTGTGAATGTGGAGTTGGTGGCATGTGAAACCTGCATGTGAAGCATTCGTTTGTGTGGGATGCTCACCATGCTTCATTTCAGTCCTAGGCACTTAAAGGGCACTAAGCATAGAGTGTTGAAAACTGAGTTTCCTTGAGAGCTGCTTGGAAGCCTGATGGTGTGTGAAGTTAGTGAGCCAAATGGAGTTGTTCTCCCACAAGAACCACTCGGCTGATCCTTCTTCAATATGCCCTTCACCAACATGCAGTGTTTCCTTGATTGAATTAGCTCTCACACCAATATTTGCGTCTAGAGCCTTTGCATTGAGGGCTATCTGAAAATGGCTGTGGCGCTGAAGTTGCCTGTGAATGTGGAGTTGGTGGCATGTGAAGCCTGCATGTGGAGCATTCGTTTGTGTGGGAAGCTCAACAAGCTTCATTTCAGTCCTAGGCACTCAAAGGGCAATAAGCATAGAGTGTGAAAACTGAGTTTCCTTGAGAGCTGCTTGGAAGCCTGATGGTGTGTGAAGTTAGTGAGCCAAATGGAGTTGTTCTCCCACAAGAACCACTCGGCTGATCCTTCTTCAATATGCCCTTCACCAACATGCAGTGTTTCCTTGATTGAATTAGCTCTCACACCAATATTTGCGTGTAGAGCCTTTGCATTGAGGGCTATCTGAAAATGGCTGTGGGGCTGAAGTTGCCTGTGAATGTGGAGTTGGTGGCATGTGAAACCCGCATGTGGAGCATTCTTTTGTGTGGGATGCTCACCATGCTTCATTTCAGTCCTAGGCACTTAAAGGGCACTAAGCATAGAGTGTGAAAACTGAGTTTCCTTGAGAGCTGCTTGGAAGCCTGATGGTGTGTGAAGTTAGTGAGCCAAATGGAGTTGTTCTCTCACAAGAACCACTCGGCTGATCCTTCTTCAATATGCCCTTCACCAACATGCAGTGTTTCCTTGATTGAATTAGCTCTCACACCAATATTTGCGTGTAGAGCCTTTGCATTGAGGGCTATCTGAAAACGGCTGTGGCGCTGAAGTTGCCTGAGAATGTGGAGTTGGTGGCATGTGAAACCCGCATGTGGAGCATTCGTTTGTGTGGGATGCTCTACCTGGTTCAATCCTAGATAATGGACTCAAAGGGCACTTAGCATAGAGTGTGAAAACTGAGTTTCCTGGAGAGCTGCTTGGAAGCCTGATGGTGTGTGAAGTTAGTGAGCCAAATGGAGTTGTTCTCCCACAAGAACCACTCGGCTGATCCTTCTTCAATATGCCTTTCACAAACATGCATTGTTTCCTTGATTGAATTAGCTCTCACACCAATATTTGCGTCTAGAGCCTTTGCATTGAGGGCTATCTGAAAACGGCTGTGGCGATGAAGTTGCCTGAGAATGTGGAGTTGGTGGCATGTGAAACCCGCATGTGGAGCATTCGTTTGTGTGGGATGCTCACCAAGCTTCATTTCAGTCCTAGGCACTCAAAGGGCACTAAGCATAGAGTGTGAAAACTGAGTTTCCTTGAGAGCTGCTTGGAAGCCTGATGGTGTGTGAAGTTAGTGAGCCAAATGGAGTTGTTCTCCCACAAGAACCACTCGGCTGATCCTTCTTCAATATGCCCTTCACCAACATGCAGTGTTTCCCTGATTGAATTAGCTCTCACACCAATATTTGCGTCTAGAGCCTTTGCATTGAGGGCTATCTGAAAACGGCTGTGGCGCTGAAGTTGCCTGAGAATGTGGAGTTGGTGGCATGTGAAACCCGCATGTGGAGCATTCGTTTGTGTGGGATGCTCACCAAGCTTCATTTCAGTCCTAGGCACTCAAAGGGCACTAAGCATAGAGTGTGAAAACTGAGTTTCCTGGAGAGCTGCTTGGAAGCCTGATGGTGTGTGAAGTTAGTGAGCCAAATGGAGTTGTTCTCCCACAAGAACCACTCGGTTGATCCTTCTTCAATATGCCCTTCACCAACATGCAGTGTTTCCTTGATTGAATTAGCTCTCACACCAATATTTGCTTCTAGAGCCTTTGCATTGAGGGCTATCTGAAAACGGCTGTGGCGCTGAAGTTGCCTGAGAATGTGGAATTGGTGGCATGTGAAACCCGCATGTGGAGCATTGGTTTGTGGGGAATGCTCTACCTGGTTCAATCCTAGATAATGGACTCAAAGGGCACTAAGCATAGAGTGTGAAAACTGAGTTTCCTTGAGAGCTGCTTGGAAGCCTGATGCTGTGTGAAGTTAGTGAGCCAAATGGAGTTGTTCTCCCACAAGAACCACTCGGCTGATCCTTCTTCAATATGCCCTTCACCAACATGCAGTGTTTCCTTGATTGAATTAGCTCTCACACCAATATTTGCGTCTAGAGCCTTTGCATTGAGGGCTATCTGAAAACGGCTGTGGCGCTGAAGTTGCCTGAGAATGTGGAGTTGGTGGCATGTGAAACGCGCATGTGGAGCATTCGTTTGTGTGGGATGCTCTACCAGGTTCATTTCTAGATAATGGACTCAAAGGGCACTAAGCATAGAGTGTGAAAACTGAGTTTCCTTGAGAGCTGCTTGGAAGCCTGATGGTGTGTGAAGTTAATGAGCCAAATGGAGTTGTTCTCCCACAAGAACCACTCGGCTGAACCTTCTTCAATATGCCCTTCACCAACATGCAGTGTTTCCTTGATTGAATTAGCTCTCACACCAATATTTGCGTCTAGAGCCTTTGCATTGAGGGCTATCTGAAAATGGCTGTGGGGCTGAAGTTGCCTGTGAATGTGGAGTTGGTGGCATGTGAAACCCGCATGTGGAGCATTCTTTTGTGTGGGATGCTCACCATGCTTCATTTCAGTCCTAGGCACTTAAAGGGCACTAAGCATAGAGTGTGAAAACTGAGTTTCCTTGAGAGCTGCTTGGAAGCCTGATGGTGTGTGAAGTTAGTGAGCCAAATGGAGTTGTTCTCTCACAAGAACCACTCGGCTGATCCTTCTTCAATATGCCCTTCACCAACATGCAGTGTTTCCTTGATTGAATTAGCTCTCACACCAATATTTGCGTGTAGAGCCTTTGCATTGAGGGCTATCTGAAAACGGCTGTGGCGCTGAAGTTGCCTGAGAATGTGGAGTTGGTGGCATGTGAAACCCGCATGTGGAGCATTCGTTTGTGGGGGATGCTCTACCTGGTTCAATCCTAGATAATGGACTCAAAGGGCACTAAGCATAGAGTGTGAAAACTGAGTTTCCTTGAGAGCTGCTTGGAAGCCTGATGGTGTGTGAAGTTAGTGAGCCAAATGGAGTTGTTCTCCCACAAGAACCACTCGGCTAATCCTTCTTCAATATGCCTTTCACAAACATGCATTGTTTCTTTGATTGAATTAGCTCTCACACCAATATTTGCGTCTAGAGCCTTTGCATTGAGGGCTATCAGAAAACGGCTGTGGCGATGAAGTTGCCTGCGAATGTGGAGTTGGTGGCATGTGAAACCCGCATGTGGAGCATTCGTTTGTGTGGGATGCTCACCAAGCTTCATTTCAGTCCTAGGCACTCAAAGGGCACTAAGCATAGAGTGTGAAAACTGAGTTTCCTTGAGAGCTGCTTGGAAGCCTGATGGTGTGTGAAGTTAGTGAGCCAAATGGAGTTGTTCTCCCACAAGAACCACTCGGCTGATCCTTCTTCAATATGCCCTTCACCAACATGCACTGTTTCCTTGATTGAATTAGCTCTCACACCAATATTTGCGTCTAGAGCCTTTGCATTGAGGGCTATCTGAAAACGGCTGTGGCGCTGAAGTTGCCTGAGAATGTGGAGTTGGTGGCATGTGAAATCCGCATGTGGAGCATTCGTTTGTGTGGGATGCTCTACCAGGTTCATTTCTAGATAATGGACTCAAAGGACACTAAGCATAGAGTGTGAAAACTGAGTTTCCTTGAGAGCTGCTTGGAAGCCTGATGGTGTGTGAAGTTAATGAGCCAAATGGAGTTGTTCTCCCACAAGAACCACTCGGCTGATCCTTCTTCAATATGCCCTTCACCAACATGCAGTGTTTCCTTGATTGAATTAGCTCTCACACCAATATTTGCGTCTAGAGCCTTTGCATTGAGGGCTATCTGAAAATGGCTGTGGGGCTGAAGTTGCCTGTGAATGTGGAGTTGGTGGCATGTGAAACCCGCATGTGGAGCATTGGTTTGTGGGGAATGCTCTACCTGGTTAAATCCTAGATAATGGACTCAAAGGGCACTAAGCATAGAGTGTGAAAACTGAGTTTCCTTGAGAGCTGCTTGGAAGCCTGATGGTGTGTGAAGTTAGTGAGCCAAATGGAGTTGTTCTCTCACAAGAACCACTCGGCTGATCCTTCTTCAATATGCCCTTCACCAACATGCAGTGTTTCCTTGATTGAATTAGCTCTCACACCAATATTTGCTTCTAGAGCCTTTGCATTGAGGGCTATCTGAAAATGGCTGTGGCGCTGAAGTTGCCTGTGAATGTGGAGTTGGTGGCATGTGAAACCTGCATGTGGAGCATTCGTTTGTGTGGGAAGCTCAACAAGCTTCTTTTCAGTCCTAGGCATTCAAAGGGCACTAAGCATAGAGTGTGAAAACTGAGTTTCCTTGAGAGCTGCTTGGAAGCCTGATGTTGTGTGAAGTTAGTGAGCCAAATGGAGTTATCCTCCCACAAGAACCACTCGGCTGATCCTTCTTCAATATGCCCTTCACCAACATGCAGTGTTTCCTTGATTGAATTAGCTCTCACACCAATATTTGCGTCTAGAGCCTTTGCATTGAGGGCTATCTGAAAACGGCTGTGGCGGTGAAGTTGCCTGAGAATGTGGAATTGGTGGCATGTGAAACCCGCATGTGGAGCATTGGTTTGTGGGGAATGCTCTACCTGGTTCAATCCTAGATAATGGACTCAAAGGGCACTAAGCATAGAGTGTGAAAACTGAGTTTCCTTGAGAGCTGCTTGGAAGCCTGATGGTGTGTGAAGTTAGTGAGCCAAATGGAGTTGTTCTCCCACAAGAACCACTCGGCTGATCCTTCTTCAATATGCCCTTCACCAACATGCAGTGTTTCCTTGATTGAATTAGCTCTCACACCAATATTTGCGTCTAGAGCCTTTGCATTGAGGGCTATCTGAAAATGGCTGTGGGGCTGAAGTTGCCTGTGAATGTGGAGTTGGTGGCATGTGAAACCCGCATGTGGAGCATTCTTTTGTGTGGGATGCTCACCATGCTTCATTTCAGTCCTAGGCACTTAAAGGGCACTAAGCATAGAGTGTGAAAACTGAGTTTCCTTGAGAGCTGCTTGGAAGCCTGATGGTGTGTGAAGTTAGTGAGCCAAATGGAGTTGTTCTCTCACAAGAACCACTCGGCTGATCCTTCTTCAATATGCCCTTCACCAACATGCAGTGTTTCCTTGATTGAATTAGCTCTCACACCAATATTTGCGTGTAGAGCCTTTGCATTGAGGGCTATCTGAAAACGGCTGTGGCGCTGAAGTTGCCTGAGAATGTGGAGTTGGTGGCATGTGAAACCCGCATGTGGAGCATTCGTTTGTGGGGGATGCTCTACC